>NC_134494.1:54126991-54391991 GCF_040206685.1 Ascaphus truei | reverse complement strand
ATTTCTTTCCTGTCAAACAGAATTTGTTGTTTACCTATTGATATGTAAATGCAGCAAACAATATGTCGGCCTGACTAGCAGAGTCCTCAAGATTCGCATCTTAGAGCACCTGAGGCTGATATGAAATAAAGACATGCTGCACCCAGTATCTAAACATTTCAACATTTGTCCATTGGGTTCGGTGCGATCACTACAATGTATAGCACTTGAACATATTCCGCTACCTCCTCGTGGAGGAGATAGGATTAAAATCTTGCACCAGCGAGAAGCACATTGGATCTTTACGCTTAATACATTGCAACCCAATTTTTTAATGTAGAATGGGATCTGCGCTGTTTCTTATAATAACCTTTTGTATCATTTATATTTTGCTGTTGCTTTAATTCATTTATTATATGTTTAAATGATTTACAGTCCTCATTAACATGTATGTTTTTTGCTTCTGTGCTTCTTTTTCCCCTCTCCCCCCTCCCCCCTTCCCCTTCCTCCACCCCTCTCCCCCTCACCCCCCCATTTTACCCTCCCATTACTGGCTTTCCTTGATGCAATTAATTATGACTTAGGGCTCTATGCAGTAAGCGCCGAAAAAGTGCTCTCGCCAAGTGTTCCCTATCGGCATGATTTTGGCGATTTGCCCTCGCAGTATTCAGGAAGGGCCGAATCCCTGGCGAATCACTGTGAAAGCAAAACGCCGATGAGCCGGTGATAAAACAGCCTGTCTCCCGATAACCTGGCGATACGCCGTTTCTGCCGATATGTGTTTGCAGCAGAGAGACCCGACGCTCTCTCTGCGCAAACATCGGCAAAATAAAAATGTTTGGGGCATTACTATACTGTATGTGTTAGGGGGGGTTGTTTCTTTATAAGTATGTATGTGTTTTGACATTAATTTGGGGGGGCACAGAATTGGAACTGCAGGCCCACGGGTAACAATATATATATACTGTAAATATTACTGTATTCTCATTTGCATGTCTTAGACAGTTCTGCAACCCTGTCTTACCCCATTATCGCCCAGCATACAGCGTTTCCACTGCAGCAAGGGATTCTGGGAAATAAGATGCAAATGAGCACACAGTGCCACCTTTTGTCTCAAGCTCGTATTACACAAGCAAATCCTCAAGCCAATACATACTGTTTTAAAAACAGCTTTTAGACAGAGGCTGAGATGAGATGCAAAGCCAGTAAACCCACTCACAGACATGTTTCAACCTTTTTTTTTTAAATGTTTATTCACATTCACATATTTACAAACAGTAAATAAGAAAACTTTTCAATCAATAATAAATTTACAAGAACAAATAAGAAACTTTCCAGCAAATCATAAATCACTGTTAATTCACACAAAAATACATTCTAATCCTAACAGAAAATTCATGTTTCTTAATTTCTGAAAACGTCGCCATGTACACAAATATACTGCATTGGTTTCACATTTTAACACCCATACATTACATAAGAAAACCATCCGCCTCATAAAACTCAATACATAAAACACTCCATTCCTTTCATTTTTTCAGTTTAAGGCATTCCATGGCATAATACACACCCCTTGCTATCTATCTTTACTATCCCGTACAAACATATTATATAACTCGTCTAAACCTTTTCTCACATCCTCTTCACTCCTTTCTGCCTCCTGGCAAACTTTAGCCCACGAAACTGCATCACTTATTTCCTGCTGAAACATTTTTATAATTCTCTTCCGTTTTTCCTCAAAAGACCTCTTCAAACTTCCGTTAATCTTACCTTCTCTCAAATCCCCTCCCTTCATTACATTTTCTTCCTCTTCCCCTGCACCCAACTCATCTTCCTCCATTGTTGTCACCCTATACTTATTTCCACTGTCCTCCCTCTCCTCCCCACTATCCTGTCCACTACCCTCAGACTCAGTTTCCACCTTCTGCACACTGATTTCCTCCTCCCCCATACTGTCCCCCTTCCCTTCATCCTTATCTTCTTCTCTGTTATCAACTTGTCTTCCACTACCCTCTTCCTTTCCTTTCTCACCCACACCTAACACCTCTTCCTCTGGACAAAAAACGTCTTCCACCATATCTGTCAGCCCAACACTTAGCTTTCCAAAAAAACCTCCTTCCAACCCCTCCCCCAAAAATTCTTCATAAAAGTCCATAGTCCGTTCTCCTTGTTTTTCTTCCTGATTCACCTTCTCCTTTAGGCTTTCCATTTGTCCAATTAGCTTCTCAGTACCAAAACCCGTGAAATGTTTGTCTCTGTTGTCAAAGTTACTCCTTTTAGAAATATCACACTTTGCAGTGACCTGCATTTCTCTGTCATATAAGTGGTCACCCAGTCCAGGGGGCTGCCCTGGAAACCACAGAGCACCTCCCTTTCCTTCAAAACAAAACCTGGCAGGAGGGTAGGTCACCCCTCCCACTCCCTCCGGGTCTGGCCCAAGGCAAACCCAGAACTTTCTTTCACCATTGAACATTCCATATTCATTTCTTTGTTCTGCACCACCTTTAGCGACTGTACAAAAGTGCTTCAAAAAACTCACAATCGTTTCCTTCCGTACAAAGGCATTATTCATCTGTACAATCACCGGTCTTTCTCTCAGCAAAAACTGGGGCAACACACTGATTCCCAGCATCTTTGGATCTCCAGCACTTTCTTTCCATCTTTTATACGCCTTCCAGCAGTCTGCCTCCTGAAAGAAGGCCAAATCAAAGATCCCTTGCTTCCAGTACTCCAGTAAACAAAAGATTTCTTCAAACTCCACCTTGAGTAAGTCTCTCATCACCTCCTCCAACGATAAAGCGACGTCCCACTCGATCTTTCCAGGCCGTCTCCACCAGAAACCTGAGGGTGTTCTTCGTTGTCCCCTCCATCACCATCTGCCGTCCACGCTTTTGCTCTCGTCCTTGTCCGCCAATCACTTCTTGGCTCCGGAGCGGCACCCTTATAGCAGCAAGGGGGTTAAGTCTGTTAGGATGATCCCCCAAGGCCAAGGTGCCGGCCCTTCACCATCTCTCTCTCCTTGTCCGCTCCTGATCACCTCCCGCTGCCTGAGATGGCGTACCCCCCTAATAGCAGCATGAGTCTTAAGTCCCTTCCGGAATGATGACTCAAGGCCAAGGGGGCACAGTCTCAGCAACACAGCTGTTTCGACCTTGATGGGTCTCATCAGTGTGGGGTTGGTTGTGCTGGCTAAGCAGGTTTGAGACTAGACTAGGTATTCACCACAATTATTAAGGTTATGGTGGGTAAAAAAAAAGTGACAAAAACCCTCCAGTGTAAAGCATATAGCAACTGTAAATATTACTGTATTCTCATTTGCATATCTTAGACAGGTCTAAAACCCTGTCTTACCCCATTATCACCCAGCACACAGCGTTTCCACTGCAGCAAGGGATTCTGGGAAATTACATGCAAATGAGCACACAGTGCCACCTTTTGTCTCAAGCTCGTATTACACATTGGCATGCTGGTACTTTTTTTTTTCAACTTTACTTTTATTGGGTTTTCCATGCATACAGTAAATCACCAACAATTGTCTCAGGGGTCAACTATAACCCATATCTTTTAACAACACGTAACATGAAAATGACATCAACTGAGGGTAACCTACATTCCACAAACATGACTCACCAAACTGACAAACACAACACAGACAGGAAAGAAGGGATAGGTGGGGGGGAGGGAAATTGGGTGCCGCTGCCATTGCATCCGTCGTTTCGAACTCCTGGCTTCTTCCCTACTCATTGGGCTCTTCTCTATCAACTAATCTAGCCGTCCGTCTCTATGTGGTCGTGGACCCTGCGTTGTCAAAGGAGAACGCACCTGTATCTATCATTGTAGGATTGCGGATATGCTTATCCCCGGGATGTCTGTCTGAGCCAGCCAAGGCGTCCAGACTTTTAGGAAATTTGGGCCGGTGTCATTGACCAAACTCGTCAACTGTTCCATCCGGCAGACGTGCCAAATTCTGTTTCTAATCTTGGGTATTACTGGTAAATCCGATTGTTTCCACAGTGCTGCTATCTCGCACCCGGTGGCTGTTGCAAAGTGCGCGATTAATTTGTGCGACGCATTTGACAGACCCTGGATCCGTCTGCCCAATAGGAATAACCATGGGTCCAGGGGGGTCTCCAAACCGAGTATCTTTTGTATCCAATCTCTAATTTGTTCCCAAATCGGGGCCACCCTCGTGCAAGACCACAGCATGTGTTGTAGATCTGCTATCTCCCCGCACTGCTTTGGGCAGAGCGGGGAGTATCCTTTGATAAATTTAGATAATTTTACTGGAGTATAGTACCAATGCATGAGGACTTTATATGCGTTCTCCTTTACGTGGTGCAGATTGAACTTTTCGCTGCTGCCTGCAGGATCCCATCCCAGCTCGTCCTCTGATGTCTCCCCTAGATCTGTCTCCCACTGTCTCATGTAACTGGGCCTTGTGGTCGTCGGAGTCTCAGGACAGATCACTTCCTTGTACATTCTAGAAGTTAGTCCCGCGTGTCTGTATCTCTAGAACACAGCTGCTCAAAATTTGTCCTTGCTTGTCTAATTGGGAATTTGTTATAAAAATCTCGGAGCTGGAGGTATCTAAATAATTCCTTGTTTGGGATATCCTTTGTGGATTTAATTTGCGCGAAAGTTTCTATATGTATCCTCCCCTCCAGATCCTTTAATCTTGTGATACCTGCCTGTGTCCAAGCTAACAAATTACCGCTATTCATTCCTGGAGCGAAGTCCGTGTTGCCGATTATCGGGGTCATTAGGGAATGTTTGGAAGTGAGGTTACAACTATTTTTAGTAGCCTCCCAGACCTTCAAGGAATTGGCCATGGAATGAAGCAGAACCCCCATTTTGATGGAGCTTCCCTTAGGGAGCCAAATCAGATTATGCAGCTCAACCGGGGCACCACAGCTTTTCTCTAGTTCCACCCACCGCCTCTTGTTCGGATCTGTGTGCCACTGGACAATTTGGCTTAATTGTGCCGCTTTATAATAAGCTAACAAGCAAGGTACCGCAAGTACCCCTTTGGAAGTAGGCCTCTTTAAGATACCTTTTGCAATTCGTGGGATTTTTTTATTCCAAATGAATTTCATAATGCTAGACTGTAGGGAGAGGATGTCGGAGATCACTAAAGGTATTGGCAGGCTTAGGAAAAGATATAACATCTTTGGGAGGAGGTCCTGAGATCCTCCCCCAGTGTCTTAATCATCTTTCGGTAGTTTGCTTTGTATAGAGTTTTGTAATCCCTGGTGAGATATACCCCTAAGTATTTGATAGCGAAGGCTTGCCATTTAAAATTAAAGTTTATTTTTATTAATTTTTCTAATTCTTTTGGTAAGTTGATATTTAGAGCTTCTGATTTTGTCTGATTAATTTTGAAACCCGAGATTTGATTGAACCTTCCTAGGATCGCAAAGGTGTTGGGGAGAGATATGAGTGGTCTTGACAGTGTTAAAATCACATCATCGGCATATAGTGCCACCTTATGGGTCTGGTCTCCAACTGTTATTCCTGCTATATACAGGCTTTGTCTAATGTGCACTGCTAGGGGCTCAATAGAGAGGGCGAACAGCAAGGGGAACAGCGGACATCCCTGCCTTGTTCCGCTACGGATGCTAAATTGTTCCGACGGGAAGCCCTGATGCCGCACCCTTGCCGTCGGGCCCTCGTACAAAGGTATTATGGCATTTAACAGACGTCCCTCAAAACCAAATGCCTTCAATGTCTCTTTTAAATAGGGCCAGTCTATCCTATCGAAGGCTTTTTCAGCGTCTAGACTTAATACCATGGACTGGTTGTTTTTTTGTTTAGCCAGATCAATCAAATCTATAATCCTCCTGGTATTGTCTGACGCCTGCCTGCCTTCGATAAACCCTACCTGATCCGAGTGGATTAACCCCAGTAGGACACTACCCATCCTGTTTGCTATAAGTTTGGAAAAGATTTTAACATCCGAATTGATCAGTGAATTAGGCTGGTAGCTCTTGCAGTCTGCCGGGTCCTTACCAGGTTTATGGATCAGAGAGATTGAAGCCTGCAACATTTGTGTTGGGAAGGAGGCCCCTGCTACAATTTCGTTAAAGAGTTTTAACAGATGGGGAGCTAGTAATTTCAGATATTTCTTATAGTATAAATTGGAAAACCCATCTGGTCCAGGCGCTTTTGCTGGTTTGAGTGTCTTAATTACCTCCGCCACTTCCTCGAGTGTGAAGTCTTGCTGTATTAGCTCTCTCATATCTCTGCCCAACCTCGGTAGTTTTGCCTCCTGCAGAAATAATCTGAGCAGCTCTGTATTTTTCTGATTGTGGGTGACATTGTTTCCATCATACAGAGTTTCGTAGAAACATTTAAATTCCTCTACAATTTTTCTAGGGTTGGATGTCAGGTCCCCTCCCTGTGTTCTAATGGCGTGAATGTGATAATTTGGAAGCTTATTTTTGAGCTTATTGGCAAGTAAGGTATCTGGCTTGTTAGCTTTTTCGAAAAAATTTACGTCTGGTCCATGCCATTTCTCTCTCGGCCTTGGCGGATAAGAGGAGATTGAGCTTTGTTTTAGTGTCTAAAAGTTCTTTCAGATTTTGTTCTTGTTTATTTGCTTTATGTAGTTGTGAGAGATCTGCTAGTTTCTTTTCCAATTATCTGATTTTGGCTTCTCTCTCTCTTTTGCGTTTAGCTGCCAAATTCATTAAAATCCCTCTGAGGGTAGCCTTATGGGCCTCCCACAGTGTGGAGTGTGCTGACACACTCCCCTCATTCTCCTTGAAATATTCCTCAATCTTATCTCCCACCTCCCTTTCTATATCTGAGATTTTTAGTAACATTTCATTTAGTTTCCAATTCGCTCGAGGCCTGTCTAGCGGAATTAGCGTGCATCACAGCTCGATAGATGCATGGTCAGACCATGAAATATCATATGTCTCAGTGCGAGAGACCCCTGGAACCATTCTGTTTGGCACAAGGAAGTAATCTATCCTACTGTATCTGTTATGTGGGTGTGAAAAAAACGTGTACTCCTTCACCCTCTGATGTTGTTCTCTCCATATGTTGACAGTTGACAGTCTCTCAGACCCTGGTTTATTGTTAACACTTCCTGTCTGTGAGTTGTGTGCGATTTAGTACATCTGTCAAGGTCGGGGTTCAGCGTCCTATTCAGGTCCCCTGCAACAATGATGGTTCCTTTTGCTTTTTTACTTAGCTGATAAAAGAACCGTTTGAAAAAGCCTTCTGCCGGCTCACAGGGAGCATAGATTGCCGCCAATGTGATTGGCTGCTCTCTAATTGAACCCGTCACTATAATATACCTCCCCCCTCTATCTGCATACGTCCCGTCCGTTACCAGTGGGATGTTGTTATGTACTAAGATAGCTACTCCCCTTTTTTTAATAGCTGCTGAGGCCAAAAAGCTCGTTCTAAAGTTCTTATCAAAAAACTTTGGGTAGCTGTCCCTGGTGAAATATTTCTCCTGCAGAAATAATATCTCTGAGCCTTTACGTCGATAGTCTTTAAACACCAGTTTCCTTTTTGTTGGACTGTTGAACCTCTTTACATTGTGTGAGATAAACACTATGTCGTTACTCATCTTTAGTCCTGTGTATTTTTGTCAGTGCTGTTCGGATGATGACTTGGCTGACCTCCCCTTTTTATGGAGTCCCGATAGTGCCGGCTCTTCTTTGCCGTCTGCCAGGTGGTAGATGGCTGGGCCCAGGAGGGGCAGGAAACACAGAGGGTAGAAAACAGAAGGGAACAAAAACACATTAATATAATCAACAATTAACTTCGGCACTCGACGCCAGGTCATACCCTCCCTGGCCATTATCACACAGCACTTCCACTGCAGCAAGGGATTCTGGGAAATGACATGCAAATGAGCACACAGTGCCACCTTTTGTCTCAAGCTCGTATTACACATTGGCATGCTGGTACTTTAGTTGAACATGGTCTCCCATAGGTTGATTAATCAACCAATGTCTATAACCCTAGCTGCCTTGCATACTCATTACTGAAATGAAATTAAAGCTGCAGTTCAGTCTTTTTTTATTTTTTTTATTTTTTTTACTTCAATAGTTTCATGTGTGCAATCGCTAATTACCTAAAGAACTGTATAGCTGCAGGTCAATTCGTTCTCCATGTATTGATTGGCAAAATTTGGTGACATCATTAGTAAAGGGATCTGTTTTTCTTCTGCTTCTTTCTCTCAGTGGAAGCTCATGAATATTCATGAGCACTCCTGCACTGGCATGTGCTAGAGGGAGGGCAGGGCTGACAAAGGGGTGTGCCAGGGCTTGTGACAGGACATGAAGGGGCAGTGCCTTAGCAAATGCTTGTTAAAATACAATACAAGAAAATTGGTCTTTCAAAGTTGTTGTTTTTTAAAAACAGAAAATGCTAAAAGTATTTTTTCTTACTACAGAACTGATTTATTAAAAAAACACACATGCAGGATATTGACTGAACTGCAGCTTTAACTATAACAAACCCATATCTAAAGTTATAAACATAAAAAATATTAAACA
The DNA here is from genome assembly GCF_040206685.1 of Ascaphus truei. NCBI lineage: Eukaryota > Metazoa > Chordata > Amphibia > Anura > Ascaphidae > Ascaphus > Ascaphus truei. The sequence goes on along the minus strand of NC_134494.1, from coordinate 54,383,499 downwards.
ATAATATAAAATATCAGACAATTTTAATAACAAATGATAATAAAAAATTTAAATAAAATACATATATCAAATAACGAATGAATTGCATAAATGCGCCCAGATCTATGTCTGTATTCAGTCCAATTGGAACCAATGTTTTTATCATATGGATCCACATGGTTTCCAACTTGGATATGGCGTTGACATTATCTCCACCTCTCCAATTGGTGGGTTATTTATCTATGCCAATATATTGGATGCCTGCAGAGTTACCATTATGCGCCTCACAAAAGTGTCTCGACAATGTATGTTGTAAAAATCTTTTCTGTATGTTAGTCATATGTTCTGCAAAGCATAGCTTAAGCTTTCTCGTAGTGCGCCCTATATACTGTTTTTTACAGGGGCACTGTATGAAGTATACGATATTGGTTGAATCGCAATTTATAAAATGATTGATATCATATATTTTTCCTATATGAGTTGAAGAAAATTTCCCTGTCTTTTTAGCACTACGTGGATCCAGTTTGCACATTTTACACCTAAGGCACTTAAAAAATCCCTTAGGTTCTAAAAAGGTGCCTGTAGATATAGTTTTATAGGATGGTTTTAAACAACTAGGTGATATAAGTTTTTTAAAGTGTCAGCTTTAGTAAATAATACTTTGGGAACTAAAGGAAGATGTGACTGTAAGATTGGATCTTTTAGTACCAATGGCCAGTGTTTTGTGATCACCTTTTTTATGAATGGGGCTAATGGGTTATTTTGGGTAATAAATGGTACATCTATTTTACTCTCCAAGTTGTCAGCAGATTTGACTTTTCTATTATTATATTTTAATAGTTCTTTTCTATCAATTTTACTTATTTTTGAATATGTTTGATCTAGAACTGTCTTTTTATAGTTCTTAGATTTAAATTTTTCAAGCATTGTCCTGGCTTGTTGCTCATATATGTCGTTGTTCGTACAGTTTCTTTTTATTCTACGAAATTCCCCTTGGGGAATATTGTCAAGCCAGGTAGTTAAATGGTTACTGTCCGCCTCTATATAGTTGAGGCAACTTACCGGTTTATGGTAAGTTTTGGTACAGATTCTTCCATTTTCAATGTAAATAAGTAAGTCGAGAAACTTAATTTCACTCGTGCTAAATTTGCAAGTGAAGTGTAAATTAAATGTGTTTTGGTTAATATACTCTAAAAATAATAAAATTGTATCACTATCACCCTTCCAAATAAAGAATATATCATCCACAAAACATGTCCATAGTACTAAATTTGCACCGAACTGATGCGATGACCATATATATTGCTCCTCCCACATTCCCATGAGGAGGTTTGCATAGCTGGGTGAAAATTTAGTACCCATGTCAGTGCCCTTAATTTGTAAAAATAACTCCTCATTAAACCAAAAATAATTGTGAGTTAAAGTGAATTTAATCAATAAAACTAAAAATTCAATATGTGATTGAGTGTATAATCCTTCCTGTTCTAAAAAAAGTTGAATAGCTAAACACCCTTGTGCGTGATCAATGACTGTGTATAGTGAAGTGACATCACACGTGACTAAAAAAAATTGGTCTAACCATATAATTTCTTGTAACTTATTTAAAATGTGCGTTGTGTCCTTTAAATGTGAAAGAAATTCCTATCAAGTGAAGAATTTGATTTCATTCTTATAAAAAAAACTATTCTACCCATTTTTTATTATTTACCAAAATTACATAAGGATCCCTTAAACCCTCCCGGTCGCCCTATAATTTCAGGTGTACAATCAATTACCTCCAACTTGTCAGCATATTTAGATTTTTTCTTGCAAAAACCAGTCAAGAAACTCAAATCACACACATGGAAATCATCTACAGACGAAGCAGCCATAGAATCTCGGCGTCCCACGTGGAGAGAAACAGACCAGCTGTCTACTTTTGCGTAATTTTACTACTAAAATGTCCTTTACCATATTTTGTCTCTTTTCATTCATTTCAGAATTCATCCTCAAGATATCAGCTATTTCAATTTATGCTCTTTATATATTTTATATATTATATTTAACGATTTTTGCACCTGTGTTTTACCTTTTCTTCCCATTTATAACTATTGTGTATAGTGTAACACTGTGGCAGAATTTATCGTTATAATCCTGGTTTTATTGTGTTTGTTTGCGCACTTAGATAATTTATAGTTTATATATATATATATATATATATATATATATATATATATATATATAGCGTTATTTGTAGCGGTATAAAGTTGATGCCTTGCACCAAAATAACACATTTGTTAACCCTATAATACTGCATTTTTTCCTTATGGAAGTTTGATGACCCCAGGACAATGTGTCGATTGGAGTTACCAAAAGCAACATTTGAGGTATGTGTATTTAAAAGTAAAATAGGTATTTAATGGATAGAAACAGATTTAAATGGCAAAACACTTTAATTTTGATGCATAATGGAATACATGATCTGTTCAATTTGATAATAAGTGGCAGTATTTCTCTGTGTTCTGGTGATAGCACACCTTCACTTAGGCCAGGGGTGCACAAACTGGGGGGCGTGAGATTTTCCATGGGGGGCGTGGCACTTACAGAGGCCCCGCGCTCTTCCTCAAAGCACTAAAATTAAATGCCGGTGTGTGTGCGCGAGGCCTCTGTAACTCACTTACTTGGTCTCCGGCAGCTGTTGGCGATGCATCGCCATGGCAAGGCGGCATCACATGAGGTTGCGTTGCAACGCCACTGATCAGGTAAGGAGGGGGGTGCGAGCAGGCAGGGGGGCACAGACTAAAAATTTTGCGCACCCCTGAGTTAGGCAATATGTGCCTGTGTATGAGGTCAATAAAATAATCCAAATGTAACGGTGTTTCCCCCACCCGGTGGGAGATTTGTCCTTACTACGTATGTGGTGCATGATACCTGCTGGTAAAAAGGAGGGCTGAGTCATCTGCCGATGGTAGTGGGGACACAGGATCAGGTTTCTGGGGTACACTACCCACTGTTACGCCGGAGTAGCCCGCAGACCAGACCTGTCCCTAGAACTGAGATGTCAGGTATGAATACACACACCGACAGAGCGAGGGACGTGTCCGGGTTGTGGTATTAGATGGTGCCAGGCCAGATGGGGTGTATTGCGTGAATACTTGCCGGTACCGTTTTCCCAGAAGAATGGTCGTTGCCGTTGCCGAGATCAGGGGTAGGAGACGTATGGAGGGATCGAGATGAGTGCCGTGGTCGAAGGGAGCCAGAAGGTATGTAAACAGGAACAATCCGAAGTCGAGAGCCAAAGGGGGTAGTCTGCCAAGCCGCGTCAAAACCGAGAGAAACAAAGAACAAGCACTGTGAAACACCCATACAAAAACTATGACGAGCAAGGAAGCACAGAACAGAGAGGGTATATAAAGCTGGAACAGCCAACCAGGAGAGGGGGCGTGCCTGGAGGAGCCCAGGGAGCTTCTGTGCATTGGACGCTGTTCTTAGAGCTCAGGTGACACTCAGCAAGAGCCAGATTGTAACCGTGCGGTCTTTGGGGGCGGAGCCTGAGTGGGGATAAGTTCAAGGGCTTTTGTGTGTGCACTGTAATTCCCATGTGTGCATGAGAGGAAGCAACGTGGGGTGCGCACGTGCGTGCGGGGCGGCTATTCCGCGCTGATGGCTGCGGCGCAGAGCGTGGAGGAAGAACCTCGTGGAGCGTCCCACCATGCCGAGGGGTAAGTGATGAAGCTGAAGGGGGCTTGCGTGGTTGTAGTGGAAGGGTCTGAGCAGTATAAGGAGAGAGCCGTGAGCTACGCCTGAGGCGCTGTGTGCTCACATTCCTAACAGTACCCCCTGCTTCAGGATCAGGTTGATCCAAGAACGGCTTGTCCGGAAATTTCCTCATAAAAGTCTTCAGGAGGCTGGGCGCATGGATGTCTTTGAGCGGAACCCAAGACCTCTCCTCGGGTCCGAAACCCCTCCAGTGGACCAAAAACTGAAGCTGCCCCCTGGAGATGCGGGAGTCCAGTAAGGCTTGTACCTCGTATTCCTCGTTATTAAGTACCGTGACTGGATCTGGCTTGCTGGTCTGTTTAGAAAAGAAATGATTGGCAATGTGGGGTTTTAATAGCGAGGCATGAAAAACGTCTGGGATCCTCATGGAGGATGGCAGTTTAAGACGAAACGCCACTGGGTTAATCTGCTCCACGACAGGTAAGGGTCCCAAAAACCTAGGAGCCAGTTTAGGGGAAGGGACTCTCAAGCGGATGTTTCTTGACAAGAGCCATACTAAATCCCCTGGCTTGTAGTTGGGTGCCGGCCGACGGTGGCGATTGGCCTGAAGTCTAGCAGTATCGGTGGCCTTGTGGAGAGACTTTTGTACCCTGGACCAAATGTCTTGGAGAGTGGAAATCCGTTCGTCTACCGCCGGTACCCCAGAAGCCAGATTGGAAATGGGTAGGCAGGGAGGGTGAAACCCATAATTGACAAAAAATGGAGATTCTCGGGTGGATTCACTTCGGGCCGAATTGACAACGTACTCTGCCCACGGGAGGAGTTGGGACCAATCGTCCTGGGAATCGGAGATGAAACATCTGAGGTATTTCTCCAGCGACTGGTTAGTTCTCTCTGTCTGTTCATTGGACTGGGGGTGGTATGCAGAGGAGAAGGAAGAGACAATTCCCAGTCTTTTAGTGAAGGTCCTCCAGAACTTGGAGACCAACTGGGATCCTCTGTCAGAGACAATGGAAGACGGAATGCCATGGATCCAAAAGATATGCTCGGAGAAAATGTCTGCTAGGGCGGGAGAGGAGGGCAGTCCCTTGAGGGGGATGAAGTGGGCCATCTTCGAAAACCTGTCTACGACAACTAAAATGGTGTTGAAGCCCCTAGACCTAGGGAGGCCACCAAAAGTTCCGACGAATTAAGTCTAACGTCCTTCTGAAGCCCGGGTGACCTGCGGGTTTAGAAGAGTGTCCCCAATCTAGGACCTCTGGAATGAATCTGGGCGAGAAGAAGAGCCTGTTAGAGGGGATCGCCGTGTTTGAAGGGATCTGTTGCTGGTCCCTTTTGATCTTGTCTAGCGATTTGAAGGTGGAAGTAGCCAAAATTCTTTTGGGAGGTAGGATAGGTTCCAAAGTTGCCTCAGGCCTGTCTTCCAAGGAGTATTGTCTGGACAACTCATCTGCCTTCACGTTCTTCGTTCCCGGGATAAAGGATAGGTGATAGTTGAAGCGAGAGAAAAGAGTGCCCAGCGAGCTTGTCGAGGACCGAGGTGACGTGCTCCTTCGATATAAAGTAAATTTTTGTATTCCGTTAAAATAGAAAATGGCTCCCTTGACCCTTCCAACAGATGTCTCCACTCTTGTAGTGCCATTTTAACGGCCAATAACTCTCTGTTGCCAACGTCGTAATTCCTCTCGGCGGAGGGGAATTTCTTGGAGAAATACGCACAAGGGTGAAGTTTATCCTGGGGCAAGTACCTCTGTGATAGTACAGCCCCTGCACCGCAGTCCGATGCGTCAACTTCTATTACAAAGGGAAGATCCGTGTTGGGGAGGCGCAGGATCGGTGCCGTGACGAATGCCTCTTTTTTTTTTTCATATTTTTTTTTATTAGGCAGTTATGACATTACATGGTATGTACGGTATAAGCAATATGTCAGCCTAATGTACATTTTTTCTTTTTCTTGAGAGAAAAGTGAAAAGGAAAGGCTCAACGTCTCCCTGACCTCATGAAGTCCATCAGGGAGGCACGAGTATGGAAACAGAGAGGGAGTAGAGAAGGGGGGGCAGGGTGGGGGGGGGGGGTGGGTGGAGAGGATACAAAGGGTATAGCGGGGGGTGGTCATGATCCCCAGTACCTTGGTGTTTCTGGTTTGAGCTTTAATGTGAATTGGGCCTCTAGTTTGTTAGGGGGCGTTTCATCTTATATGCGCCAAATAGGTGTACCATGGGTCCCAAATTGCTGTAAATGAGATTGAAGACCTCTTAAGGAAAGCAGATAGTCTCTCCATGTCCATTACTTCTTGCACCCTTCTTATTATTGTTTGTTTCGAGGGGGGAGGCATTTTCTTCCAGGCGGCCGCCACCGCACATCTAGCCGCCGTGAGGATGAAGGAGACTAATTTTCCTGTTGGTCGGTCCAGATAGCCTAGGGGCCTGGCCAACAGGTAGGTCAGCGGTTCAACAGGTATTTTGAGGTCTGTGACCTCCTCTATTAATTTTTGTGTCGTTTCCCAGTATTTCTGAATTTCCGGACATGTCCACCAGATGTGGGCCATGTCCCCCTTTTGACAGCAGCCTCTCCAACATAGATCGGATGCCAGAGGGTAAATTTGATTTATTCTGACTGGAGTGAGATACCAGCGGAACAGTATTTTGTAAATGTTTTCTTTGATTGTGGTACATATGGAAGTTCCTGAGGCATTTTCCCAAATACTTTCCCAGTCCTCTCGGTCTATAACTATATCCAATTCTGCTGCCCAATGCAGCATGTAGTCATGCATGGGGACTTCTGTAGTCCCTCCTAGCTCTGTGCAAATTTGTGTTATTAGACCTTTCTGGTGATCTGTTTCGCTGCAAAGTCTCTCGAAACCTGTGAGAGGGGGAAATTCCAATGTTAGGGATAATGTTTGGAGAAAGTGCCGAATTTGTAGGTACTTGAACATGTTCAATCCTAATATGTCATACTTGGTTTGTAGGTTTTGGTAGCTCAGGAACTTCCCGAGGCTCAGGAGGTCGGCAATCGTTTTAATGTTTTTGGCTTGAAATTGGTTAAATTGTCTGGGCTCACAGCCAGGTGGAAATTTCGGGTTTCTGTGGATTGGTATGAGTTGGGATTGTGGTGATGTGAGCTTGTACTTGAGTTTGCTTTTCGTCCAGGTCTCCCAGGTGTGTCTCATTGGGCCTAATTTGAATTTGTTATTTTGCATGTCCTACCCTGCTCAGGGACCAAAGGCAAGCCGGTAGTGAAGGCATTCCGGCATATTGCGTTTCTATATCCAGCCAGCAATATTGATTTGGGTTTGCGTTCCAGACTACCACCTTGTGCGGCCAGATAGTATTTTGTAATGTCTGGAACTCCAAGTCCTCCTCTCCCCCTTGAAGCCAAGAGAACTGATTTGGGGACTCTAGGTTTTTTACCTTGCCAAATGAAATGGAAGATTGATTTTTGAATATTTTTCAATTCTGAGCCAGGGATGTGGACCGGGAGAATCTGGAAGTAATATAATAACCTAGGGAGTATATTCATTTTGACCGAGATCATTCTCCCGATCCATGATATTTGATATCCTCCCCATTTTTCCAAGTCTTGTTTGATTTTATGGAACAAGGTCGGATAGTTATGTTTATATAGTGATTGGTAGGTCCTCGATATCTTAACTCCCAAGTACTTGATACAAGAGGAACTCCAACGGTAATTAAAGTTTAGTTTGAGGATTTTCACCTCTGGCTCTGGCAGACTTAAGTTCAGGGCTTCTGATTTGTCATTATTTATCTTATATCCTGAGATTTTTCCAAAATCTCGGAGTTCTTTTTGAAGGTTGGGTAATGAGGTTTGTGGTTTAGAGAGGGTTAAGATGACATCATCTGCGAATAGAGAGATTTTATGCTGCCTATTTCCAATGTCTATTCCCTGGATGTCTTTATTGAGTCGTATTGCTGAAGCCAGTGGTTCTATCGTTAGCGCAAAGAGGAGAGGAGATAGGGGGCATCCCTGTCGAGTCCCATTTGTTATCTCGAATCTGTGGTTAATCCCCCCTGGTAGTTTTACCGTTGCTGATGGATTTTGATATAGTCTACGGACCCCCTCTAGGTATGTGTCTTTAAAGCCAAATTTACACATAGTCTGGTCCAGAAATTGCCAGTATATTCTATCGAACGCCTTCTCTGCGTCTAAGCTTAACAGTAGTGCTTTGGTGCCTGTGTGGTGGACATGATCGATAATATCGATTATTTTTCGGGTGTTGTCAGAGGCTTGTCTCCCCGCAATAAATCCTACTTGATCGATGTTGATTAACCTCGGTAATATTGGGTTTAATCTGTTTGCTAAAATTTTGCTATATAGCTTGAGATCACTGTTGAGGAGGGAGATTGGACGGTAGCTTCCACATTGCATCGGGTCTCTGCCTTCCTTATGTATTATTGCCAAATTGGCTAGAGACATTGTTGGAGGGATTTGGTTCCCTTCCATAAAATGGTTGAATGTTTTTAGCAGATGCGTGGATAGGGTTGGCAAGAATCTTTTATAGTAGACATTTGTGAAACCGTCAGGGCCAGGAGACTTAGTGAGCTTTAATGATTTGACCGCCTCTTCCAGTTCCTCTTTTGAAATCTCAGCATTGAGGACTGTGTTTTCCTCCTCCGTCAGTGAGGGGAGTTGACATTTATTTAAATATTGAGTTATAGTTTCTGACGCTATCGGTTCGGGTCGGCCATTTTTAGTTCTTAGGTTGTATAGTTCTGTGTAATATTTAGTAAATTCTGCTGCTATTTTGCTTTCACTATATTGAATTTCTCCAGACCTACTCTTGATCGCCGTTATCTGGGATCTTTTTTGTATCCCTCTTAATTTACTGGCTAATAGTCTGTCAGCTTTGTTCCCTTTGTCATAATATTGTTGATTGGTCCATTTGAGGGCCTTTTCAACATCTTCCAGCTGGGTTTGTCTAAGTTTTGCTCTAGCTTCTATTAATGTTTTGTATACTTTTTTTGATGGATTCGCTTTATGAGCTTGCTCTATTACTTTTATATTATCTGTGAGTTCTTTAATTAGCGTTTGGCGGGCTTTTTTCCTGTGGGATGCGATGGAGATAAATTTCCCTCTGATAGTTGCCTTATGGGCTTCCCATAGGATTGCTGGAGAGGAGACTGTTCCCACGTTGAGGGAGAAATAGTCCTTAAGTGAGGATCTTATCTCTCTCTCAATCTCTGGGTGATTAAGTAGTGAATCATTCAGTCTCCATGCATAGGTTGTTGTTTTTTCAAAGGGGATTGACAGTGTCAGGGTGATCGGGGCATGGTCTGACCATGTGATTGAGCCAATGTCTGATTCTATGGCTGCCGCCATTACATTTTTGGTGGTCAAAAAGTGGTCTATTCGAGAGTAAGTCTGGTGAGGCGCTGAGTAAAAAGTATAGTCCCTCTGGCCCTGATGTTGGGTTCTCCTTATGTCCACTAACGAGAATTCGGGGGAAGGGAGGGGGAGGGGAGGGGGGGTGGATAGGGGGTGGATAGGGGGAGGGGGGGGATAGGTAGGGCCGGGGAGAGGGGGGGGACAGTCTAGCTATGTTGTGTTGGTGATGTTTGTTTTCTATTTGTGTATCTGACTCTGTCGCGTGATCGCTGTATATGGTGTTTGTTCCTGCTAGACGCAGCCTTTGTGAATATGCTTCGGCGGGTGGCTTAGCAGTTCCTTTAGCCCGAGGCCATTGATGCTTATTTTTGCCTCTGCTTGTCAGCCTTTCCCTCAGCCCACATATCATGCGTTAGTCTTAGGTCACCGTTCCTTATGGCTAAGCGAGTGGGCGGGGTGACAACTTCAAACTTAATTGTCCCGGCTCGGTGTCTCTTCTCTGTCAGGCCTCCCCCGGCTGCGGGGCACCAGGCCGTGAGTATGGGTATCGCCCGAGGGGAAAGCGCGGGGGCCACCCGGGGAGGGGAGGGGGGGGATCCGCTCTCCTCAGCAGAACCAGTCCACGGAGATCCCTGACCCCATCTCCCAGCCGCAAGGCCAGACCAAGGGTCTTCCAGGCTGCGGGGCTGGGCCACCCGCTAACATCCAGCCAGTGAGGCGTAGCCTCCGTGCGTCGCCCTCCTCCAACTCGCCGCATGACCCCCCCCCAACCCGCCCGGCACTGTCAATCTCTCCAGGGATTTTTTAGGGATTACTCACGGTTGCTGGGGCAGTTCGTCCTGGGCTCGGGAGATCATAAGGCCGGGAAGGTCCGGCTCTCCGCCTCCAGGGACCCCACACGGGGAGGGTCGGGGGCCAAAAGAAGCCGAAAGGCCGTAGGTAGCCAACAAGAAGACGGGGACATGGTGAGAAAGAGAGAGAAAAAAAAAAAGGAAGGGGGGGGGCCCGGCGCTCCCCCCCTCCCCTCCACCGCAGAATGCTGGTACCTCCATCTCCCGCCGACCGGAGCCTCGTCTCACTTTTCAGGTAAGTGAAGTGGGTGTTGCAAGCGGTTGTGAAGATTTGAGAGCGGTGCTGTTCCTTCGTCAGCTGTCTCTCCTCTCCCGGTGGGTCGGTGTAGTCATCTCCGGCAGTGCTCGTCCTCTCCCTGCAGTGCTGGTAAGGTGGGGTCTTTGTGTCATTCTTGGGGATGGTGCCTTTGTATGTGCTGAGAGTGTGGGGTTGAGTTCTTCTACTTAATCCTCTGACCCCTCTGTCCCGCCAGCCTTTCCGAGGCTCTGGTTGGGGGCTCTTCTTGTCTGGGTCCTTCATTTCTCAAGCTGGCAGGAGGGGTGAGGTTTAGTGCTTTAGCAAAGTGCTCCATATCTTCTTGATGTTTAATTGAGAGCATCTTTCCATTGCGCTGCACCATTAGTCTAAATGGGAAGCCCCATTTATACTTTTCTCCGCTGTCCCGCAGTAGTATGGTTAGGGGTCTTAGTTCCTTGCGGCGATCTACAGTTCTTTTGGATAGATCGTTGTAAAGTTGCAGTTGGCTGTCCTCAAATGTGATGAGATCTTTGGTTCGGGCAACCTCCATTATTTTTTCTTTTGCCGAAAATTTATGAAGTCTGACTATGACGTCTCTCATCCTTTTTGGATCCTCTGATCTAGGGCCAAGGGAGCGGTGAGCCCTGTCCAGTTCAAGGTCCGTCTGATTCAAGTCTCCACATAGGGAAGTGAAGAGCTCCAGGAGGTAAGTCTTTAACTGCCCTGGAAGTACCGACTCGGGGATGCCTCTGATTCTTACAGTACCGACACACTTTATTGCAGTGTGGTCGGTACCGCAAGCCGGGAGATTTCCCGGCTTGCTAGTGGCCGCCCCTCGGCGTGCCGCGCATCATAGACGCGCGGTCACGCGTCTTCGGGAGCCTGCGCCCCCTGCACGCGCGTCCAGGGCTCCCCGAGGGAGCCCTGGTGTCCCGCGATCTGCGGGACGGCGGCAGGGGGTTCCGGGGGACCCGGCGGACCCGGCAGCGGTAGGGAGAGCGCCCCGATCGGAGGGCGCTCTTCCGCTGCTTCGGCGCGCGCCCGTCACACTCGGGCGCGCGCCAGGCTACTGCTGCGGCCAAGAACGGGCAAATGCTCGAATAAACTTGGCCGCAGCAGTATGTTTTGTCTCCTGTCACGATTCTCCTGATCTTCTAGGGAGTCGCGGAGACTTTCTACCTCAGCCCCGAGCTGGAATATCTCGTTTGCAGCTAATTCTTGGGCCTGTGTGGAGGCCTCCATTTTGCCTTCCAGTTCATCCGTGCACTCCCTTAGGCCTGTCAGTTCTTGCTTTAGCTCAGTGACTGCTGATCTGAGATCGGCCTTTAGCGATTTGTGCAGGTCATGCAGCATTTCTGCCATAAGCTCTTTCATGTCCTCTCGGGTGAGTGTTGCCACCGGCTGCGCTGGCATTTCTTGCCGGTCTTGCGTTTGGGCAGTTTGTTATCGGCATACATTGATAGTTTTCTCCAAGGATATGTCAAGACACTGAAATCATATCTCAAGGATACCACTGACATTTTACTCTTATTAGAATCCTTTGAATGGAGGGAAGACTATATCCTTGCAACAATAGACGTTACTTCCCTCTATACTTCAATTGCTCATGATTTAGGATGTAAAGCAGTCAAATATTTTTTAGAGAAAGATGAGGAGCTACATGAAACACAAGTCCAATTTTTATTAGATAGCATTATTTTAATTTTGGAAAAAAACTTTTTTCTATTTAATGATGTCTTCTACATTCAGAAATGTGGCACCGCCATGGGAACAAAATTCGCCCCCAGTTATGCCAATCTCTTCATGGGATTCTGGGAAGACCATACCATCTGGTCTGACGGCATGCTGGGGGGGGGGGGTGTGGTCCTATGGCGGCGCTACATTGATGATGTTATTTTAATTTGGCAAGGCGACCAGGATAGTCTAAATAATTTTATATCTAATTTAAATATTAATACGATGAATCTGAATTTCATATCCAATACCAGTAAAACATCTGTTGAATATTTGGATCTGGTGATATATATAGAAGAAGGCTGTATAAAAACAAAAACACATTTTAAAAACGTAGACAGTAATAATTTTATTTTACGTTCCAGTTGTCATCACCATCAATGGATGGACAATGTTCCGTATAGTCAGTACAGAAGACTACGTCGGAATTGTACTGATGATAATGTCTATAGGGAACAATGCAAGATTTTAGAGAATCGGTTCCGGGAAAAAAACTATAGAAATACGATATTGGACACAGCATTAGATAAGGCCAATCAATTACAAAGAAAGGATCTTCTAGTTGCAAAGAATACCGAGAAAAATAATACTGACATCTTTGAAACAGCATTTTTAACCACATATAACAGAGAAGCAAGTAGTATAAATAAGATTATTAATAAACACTGGCATGTTCTTAAAGCAGACAAATTCCTCAAAGAAATAATACCAGAGTACCCTAAAATCATTTATAAAAAAGCCCAGAATATAAAAAACAGAGTGGCACCTAGTGCTTTGAAGAAAATAGCCTCAAAAGATAAAGGATGGCTGAAACCAATTGAGGGTTTCCACGGATGCTCATTGTGCAAGGCATGTGAATATAAACAAACAGACAAAAGAAGCTTTATTTGTAATAACACCAAAGAAACATTCAAAATTAAACAATATATGAACTGTTACACAGATTTTGTAATCTATATATTAGCATGCCCTTGCGGGCTACAATATGTGGGGAAGACCACAAGACCCATTCGAACGAGGATCCTGGAACATTTGAGTAATATACGACGGGGAGTTTTGACACATACACTGGCGACACACTTTATTCGAGCTCGGCTAGTCCCACGAATTCGGGTATACCCGGGTGTATTGAGGTTTGTGACTGTTTTCTGCCTGAGTGCATTGAGTTATTTTCCGGCACGGATTGAAGCATTTTATTCCCGTTGGCTGCAATACTGCACACTACATATATATATACTGCATTACAATTCATGAATTTATGCCATCGGGTAGACACGCGAAGCATTGCAGCCTATTAAATCCTAATCATTATCATTTAACAGATCAGCCGCCCATCAGCCAGGCATGAACCCAGGCTGGGAAGGCAAATGCAACGGGGCTTGTCAGAGGTGAGGAGCGGCGCATTCCAGGTATCTGCCAGGTACATACCGGGTATTTGCTCGAATAAAGTGTGTCGGTGCAGTAGTGTTTCTAAGCACTTTGCTGAATGCCATAATTCAAACCCCAAAGGCCTAAAATTTACTGCAATAGAAAATGTTCTACCTCATTGGAGGGGAAGAAGTAGAGAGTTAGACCTAAGCAAGAGAGAAATGTTTTGGGTTCACAAATTGAACACACTGATCCCCAAAGGCTTAAATGCGGATTTTGAAATTATTCCTTTTTTGATCTGATTTCTCAACTTCTTCCCCTCCCCCTTTCCATTTTTACATACAGTGTTATTTTACATACAGTGTTTTTTTACATACAGTATTTTTGAGAATCTTGTTTTATTCTTCTCTATTCCATTGGTGGCATTGCTATTTACTGTTTTGTGTGTTTGCACTTAATGCATATTTTTTAATTTATATTCAATCCTGATTACACTTTATACATTGTATTTGCCTTCTTAATAACCTCTTATTAACTTTTAAAGATTTTTATAAGAACATATTTTTAATTCACATAATTTTAGTATATTGCTGTAAAAACATGTATTAACCTGTTTGTTTTCTTTCTCTCTCTCCTCCATTTCTTTTCCGTCGTTATTTGCCACAAGCGTCAGTATATATTTTAAACACAAATATATTTCTTTATTACACATTTTTTGATTAATATCCCCCTTTTTTAATATAACATTTTCTTTTTTTAATATATTATTTCTTTTTGTAATAAAATAAAATTTAATTCATCAATGTTATTTATATGTGTTTGCCCTTATTTTTTGAACCACAGTGTGATGTGCCACTTGTATGGCAACCTGTGGGTTAACTATGTGATCAATTAGTACACACACCCTGTCCTCCAATCAAATACCAATTAACTTGGGTATATAACAGCCAAATTTCTCAATGGACACCATCTGCTCCTGAGGAAGCTGTTAGAGAACAGCGAAACGCGTTGAGCCAAGCCTTTAGTCCACCATAGCCCTGCTGCAAGTGAAGACGTGTGAGGTGTCTGCTGCATATACCAGCAATCGGCTGAGATTCATCTCCCCCGCTCCCCACCAGTTGTCATCCCCCGTGCCGCCGGAAGTGACGTCAGACGCCATACCGCGACGGGGAGGTGGAAGCGAAGGGAAGCTATCCAGCCAGCACACCATCGCCAAAAAGCCCTCTACTGTCTCACGAAACTGCTACGGGAATACCTTTCAAGTACTTATTGTAAGTACGTTTGTGCACCTTGCGTGATGAGATAAAATCTGTACTTTATGGTCTATACTATAGTCCGTCTTTCTTTCATATTATCCTGCGTGAACCTGAGCTGTTATACCTTGAGATTATCCCGCATGAAGTTAACTACTATCAAGTTCCCCTCTCTGTGTATACCCCACACCGACGTCATCCTGACAGAGTCAGACCACTGCCTGTTTAAATCTTACATGCTGTAAGTAGGAATTGCATTAGAGCCAAGATTCACCCATTCTCCGCTTGTCTTAACATATTGCACTATTACTGTGTTTATTTTTTATTTCTTGGTGTGTTCCAGAGAATACCGCTCCCTTCCCCCCCCCCTGTGGATCAAGTCTTCTCATGTAAGGAATCTGTACATATTCCTTGGAAGGTGGAGAAGCGTGTTCTTCTGGGATACACATCCCTTTTAAGTATTGCATTTGTTTTTTGCACTTAAATTTATTAAGGTGTTTATTAGCGCCGGTACAAGTCATTTGGTTGCAATATACAGTTTTCAAACATTTTGTGCAAAACCAAAACAAATTAAATTTTGGTAAAAACTTAATACAAACACAGATAAGTAAAACCAAAACACAACCCATCATGTACGGTATGTAAAACTGCAGAAGGTGAAACTTTCGGTGGCTAAAAAACAAGAAAAAGAATAGTACTCAGCCACTCCTTGTGAAATCTGAATTAAAAAGTAAAGATTCATATAAAAAGGGGTATCGCACATACAAAATGAAAATAGAACTTCAGCCTAACACAGGGAGCTCAGGGCATCCATGCTCCTTTAAACTGCCTCAGGACTATCACACCGGCAATGGTTCGCTGAATGAAGCTATCGGCTGTGGCAGTCACTACTGACCATGTGGTTCCAGGTACATGTCTCCACACTCCGCGGATCGGCTCTTAGATGTAAGTGCTGGTTCTCCCTTCCGTATTAGATGTCAGCTCTCATCAGGCAACAGCCTACAGATTTTTTTCAGCGAACCGTCAGTGAGCCAGCTTGAAGGAGTGTGGATTCCCTGAACCCCCTGTGCTAAGATTAAGTTCTATTTACATTTTGTATGTGCGATACTCACCCTTGTATGAATTTTTACGTTTCAATATAAATTTCACTGAGTTGTGTGCTTGGTTTTATCTATAGATCCATGATTTTGAACTATCATTTAAGAGGAGCAGCAGATCACGTAGTATCTTTGAACCTGTATTTACAGGGAGAACTTTCTTACAATATACGTATTCATCCATGTATCCTCGGTATCCCTCAGGGGATTGTCACATGCTGCAGCATAGCCAATAAGGCGGCTGCAATTAGATAGATAGGAGTATAGCAGCTTCAGAGGCTGCAGTTTACTTGTTGCTGGGCAACCAGTGAAGCTGTGAAATGATGACAGTTAAGACAGTGTTTTGAAGAGTGTCAGTTGAAGCTGGGAGCTGGGTAAGTGAGGGTGCAGGGGAGCAGTAGCCCCTTGCACTAGGCTAGTCACCCCCCATAGGCCCCAGATAACTATTATCCTTGCCCCAGCTTGGGTTACTTTAGGGACATGCCTTAAGTAAGGAGATCTGCCCCTTTAGCTGTTTGATTAGCTCAAGGAACCACTCATCGGCGCGCAGCCTGATCACTGGGTCTGGGCTCAGACCCCCTCTAGATAGAGACAATCTTCACGGAGGACACCCAGATGGTGACATAACAGCGGGAAACTCCCAACATGGAGAACCCATAACTCAATAATAATGACGGGGATCAGGCTTCCTCACGTCCCATACATTATGATCCACAATTTTAACAAAGAAGGGTTGAATAGGCCCATTCTCCGGCCTGTACAATATGTTGTGCATGAATATGTTCCTGCCAAACTCTCATTAAGCAACATATTTTGTCCTCCTTCAGATAGGCAGAGTGACCACACTTAATGCATAAAAACTCAATGACGGGATCTCTGAGCCAGGTGTCTCTCTGATCCTCAATCTCCTGCATGATTGGCTCTGGTACATACAGGAACTCATACCCACGAGACTGTCGGTATCTCGCCACTGTGGCTCTATCTGCTCAGCTTAATTTAGTACGTTTCCGGTTCCCAGCCTTTCCTTGCAGTACCCAGTACTTAAGCTCCTCAGGTGCAATGTCATACTATAAAATGGATGAACCTTTGGGTGTTATTACATTTTGCATAATCTCTCTCCATCTATTGTCTAGTTCTTCTGCAACATCCTGTGGAGAATATGCGCCTACATCCCACCAGTGATCTACTATGTCTTTCTTTATTAGCACAAACCTTGTACGGTCCCTCCCGTCATCATACCCTGTGAATAACGGTGCCCACCATTTATCTCGGTGTTCATATGAGGATGACACACTCATACATTCCTCTGACAAACCTCTTGAGTACACACCAGATGTCTCTGCCTCAGTAGAGTGTGAGCCTTTACGCCTCCCTCTAATGACATTCTTGAATATTGTGGGATTAATTTTGGGTGCCTTGGGACTTACAGGACCCGCTTTTGCAGAAGACTGGGACCCTCGGGCCCTACCTCTAGGTACAGGGTTAAACACAGTGGGGTTAGGTACAGGTATAACACTTGACATTAGTATCTCCCCATCAGAACCCTCATCACTCAAGACCTAATCCCGCCAATCAGTAGAAAACTTGGGCGTCTTACTTGGCTTACTCCCACTAGGACCCGGTGGCATAGAACGTGACGGGGCAGGGGTAGTGGCCGGGGCAATGGCGCTAGGGGCGGTGACCATGGGATCGCCATAGTCCATCACAGTGTCTCTTAGTTGGGAGATGCCACGACCGGTAGGTGCTCTCTTACTGTCTCTGGCTGGAGCGTGCCTGGCTCCTCGCTTAACCACTTGTGCCTTAAATTTCTCGAACTCCTCCTCTTGCCTGGCTCTCTTCAGCGAGGCGATTAAGGCTTCTGGGTCTCTGCTCCATGTCGACGTGGAAGTGACGTCATCGTTGGTCGTCGCGGAGTCTCCATCCGCCTCTTGGTCCCGCACCGGAAGTGCGTCAATCACCGGAAGGGGCGGCGGTGGACCGTCAGGATCGCAGACGGGCAGGTAGGCCTCAAGCCCCTCTCTCTCCACAGGCTCCTCCTTCACCTGGCGGAAGAAAGGGGGTGGTGGAGTCATCTTACCGCTCCGCTGCCTTGCGATGCTCTGTGGTTCCTCCGGAGCCATCTCGGGACCCATCTCCGCCACACTGGGAGTTGCCACGGCCGTGGGACTTCTACGTGGTTCAGGCCGCACCAGCGCTCGCCGTCGGGAGGTCTCCGGACTCATGTGCTCCGTCTCTTGGGTAAGTGGGCTCTGTCTTTCACAGCTGGGGTGGTCCGCCGGCTGGCGCATCACCACCAATGACAGACTGTCTCTCTCATCATCCAACGAGGACGGCAATGGCACCTCCGCTGGGGAGCCACATCTGGTCCTTGCTGCACCACCAGTGGGTATAGGTACGAAACGGGCCTGCTCCGGTACCTCCACTGTGGTCACTCTCTTCTCCGCCAGAGCACATCTTACTGGCTGGTCCTGGGTCACTACCGCAGGGGTGATATATGGGACCAGGGCAGCCTTCGCATCCGCTTCCTCCACTTTGATCAGCGTCGCTGGAGAGGCCTCTCTCGGGGTCACAATATTAGGGTAGGGCTCGGTAGGCCAGAGGTAGAAGACGCCACACTGTTGGCACCGTGCTGTAGTACTTGGGGCCAGTCCCGGCAACCTGCATTGGATGCACAGGCACCGTAGATACTCACGGCCATCAACCTCCACAACCAGGAAGCCTCCTGGAAGCTGATAAGTATTCATGCTTAAGTCAGCCATCTTTTGCGCAGGTGTTGATTCAATCAGCTTGCTTGTTCGACAAGTAGCTCCTTCTCTGTCACCAGTCAAGCAAGAGTGAGGTTCCTCAGCCTCACTTCCTGTCCCTCCTTCCACTGGGGAGGACCGTTGTGATTGGTTCTTGGTGTGTCCCCTCCCTCTGGTGGATGGTAGAGGCGGGGCACTCTCTTTCTTTTGGTGACGTGAGCTTGTTCTTTGGCCAGTAAATGAACAGTTGGGCGCGGCTACAGCTTTCGCGCCGCTCCCTTCTTTTAGCTGGGTTCTGGTTTTGGCGCCAAACCCTTGCACATTTCTCTCCACATCTCTCGCACAGCCTGCTTGCACGCAGCACGTGCGCGATCTAGGCTTGGCGGGAGTCGCCATTTTTAATCGGCTGCAACACGCGTTGCAGTGAATGGCGCCGCAGTCACCATTTTAACCTCCTCCATGCCCCGCTGTTACGCCGGTGCTGTCCACAGACCAGACCCGTCCCCTGTGCTGAGGTGGGACGTAGGGATACACGCACCCGCAGCAAAGGGAGCGTGTCCGGAGTGTGGTGTTATTGTTGCCAGGCCAGGTATAGTAGTGAAGACAATACTTGCCGGTACCGGTAGTAGAGAAGGAGTGGTTATTGCCGTTGCCAAGATCAGGGATGCCAGAAGTCACGAAGTCCAAGTAGAGCCAAAGTCGAGAGCCAGAGGGGGTAGTCGTCCAATCCGCATCAATACCTGAGGAATCACTGAGAGAATAGTCAAATGCTTCCATACAGAACTATGTCAAGCGACGAGTGATGGGAAGCACAGGCATAATTAAGCTGGGCAGGCCAATGGGAAAAGGGGGCAGGCCTGGAGGACTGCAAGGAGTCCTCCCTGATAGGAGAGAGGTGTTACAGCCCAGCTGAGTGTAATCATTGCTTTGCATTGAACTGTGTGATGCTTGGGGGCGACGCCTCACTGCAGACGCAGAGGTTAAAAGTGCTCTGTTAGGCGTGTGCTCTGTAAGCTGAGAATGCATGCACATAACGTCTGAGGCAGGCGTGCGTGTAGGAGGGCGTGGACGCGCCCGGCGCTGAGTAGAGGAATCGCCGAGGGGAGTGATCCCGCGACGGCGGCAGGGGCGAGGAGCCGTGGAGGCCGGTAAGGCAGGATTGTTTTGTGTGTGCAGGGGCTCCCTGCGGAGAGGGAGAGCTTTGTGTGGGCAGCGAGGAGAATGCCGATTCCTGACACCCGCAGAGCACATGTACATATTGCCACCATCTTTAGTGAGCCCTCTAAGCCCACGATAGCGCTACTCTCAGTGTCTGAAGTGCAACTCGTTCCTAGGCACTTACTACTCTCAATGGTGCTCTAACCAGTGAATAAAATGCATGGCATACACCAGGCTAGGCAGAGCTCTCTCCTTGTACACCGCACTCGCTGACGGTTCATTACAAGCACTCTGTGGTGTGTTTTCTGGGTACTGGCTAGTGTACTGGGACTTCCAGCAGTATTTGGCGTCAACCTACTTTTGACCACTCATAGTGCAGACCCTATGCTGAAGTTCCTATCCCAAGTTAACCAGTCTACCCCCACAGGAAATTTGTGGTATATGGGAGAGTGAACCCCGCGGTGTCCGGTGCTGTAAAAACCCACTGGTTAAACTGGGTGTATATGAAAAAATTAGAACAGTCTCTGACACATATGATGAAAAATGGGCAACTAAACAGGCATGAAAATCCTTTTAGATTGAAACGGATGAAAGGCATATATAACGGGATAACAGACTTAAACCCTGGTGGGGGGCTAGTGCACAGGAGATAGTTGGAGACAAGATGAGAGGCAACCCAAAGCTACCCCTCTCGTGTACTCACGTGGCTATCGCCTGCTACCCTTACCCGACCCGGTGTCTTCACTGCCCGTGCCTGGCCGGTCTCAGCTGCTCGAGCGCCGCGCTGGAATGTGACGTCATCTCCGAGGGCCGACAGCAATGCTGTGGATGATGATAGCATGCGTTGCGTTCCTGCGCTCCTGGATGTCCCAAGGAAGGGCGCGGGGGGCGTGTCCAGACGCACTCATCGGAAGGGGAGAGCAGAAGCCAGCTCCCTGCTCTGGATAGTTGCCTGCGTGCTCCACGCAAATGGTTAAAGTAAAAATGTGGTTTGTAGGTGGTCACTGCAACAGGAACTCAGCCAAAGAAATTAATTTAAAAAATCAGCTTTATTAAACTTGAATGCTGCACATCACATAGAACACCTCGGACGCGTTTCGTTCCGTGGTGGAACTTTATCCCCACAGGAATCCTACACTATCTGCCTCAAGGCGACTAGGACAGCTATAGCCAAGTGTACCCAAATTTACATCACCCTCTTAGGGCACCTAGGGTGTACTGGTGTACTGTGCGAGAGAACAGTCCCTCCTGACTACCCTTAGTCTCCAAAAATGCCCATCTTTCTGCAGCACTTGCTCTGAAAGTGTACATACTACTTTCAGCTCTGCTTCACTGAAAACCTGTCCTGATTATCTCAGCAGCGCCTCCAATTGTAGCCCATGTACCCCCACCCAATCTCATATCGGGTACACTAGGGTGTCTCAAGGTCTGGCTACATGTCTCTGGGGGGTGCATACATGCTGGCAACAGGAGGGCCTGAGTCTCCCAAGATGACATGGGGGACAACAGGACAGGTTTCTGGGGTGAATGCCTTCATTCTCCTTCTAATGGTGCAGCGCCTCCCTCTGTAGTAGGCCCCAGGGATAGGGGTGGAATCCCTACCGCAGAATCCCTTCCCAGGGATGAGAGATTCCAGTCTCCACACAAGTCTCTTTCTATTAGACACCTTATACACAGCACACAGCACACAGCACACAGCACACAGCACACAGATAGGTATCGCATAGGAACCAGCAGCCAGCTGTACTCCTGTTGGATGTCCCTGCCTCCACTCTGGGCCTCAGGGGCAGGGTAAGAGGCACTTGGTCCACCTAACTACCAGCCCTACTCATCAGGCTCTAACCTTTTGTCTCACTCTAATAACTCACACACTCTCACTAGACTAACCCCTTCTCTTCTCCTAGACCAACTCTAAATAGGAAGTGCACTGCTCTTTATTATTTCAGCAGGCACTGCCCCTGTGTCTCTTGATTGGACACAGGGTCAGGTGACCTACCTTCACCATGTCAGAGCAAGTGCTTGAAGTGGGGCAAACCAATTATAACTCCTGGCAAACCTGCCCTTAGCAGGGATTACTGCACAGGAGGAGGATAGAAATATAGCCCATAATCTTACCAGGGCTACATGTATATATATATATATATATATATATATATATATATATATATATATATATATATATATACAGTGTTCGACAAATCACCCAAAAATCTACTCGCCCAACCAAAAAATCTACTCGCCACCTAGTCCCGCCCCCAACCCCACCCCTAGTCCCGCCCCCAACCCCGCCCCTAGTCCCGCCCCCAACCCCGCTTTAAAATAAAATATATAATTAAAATTAAAATACATTTAATAAATTCCTAGTCAGAACAACATTCGTTTTTGACAAATGTATTTAGTTGTGTGTGTGTGTGTGTGTAAGTGTCGATCTAGAAATAAAAGCCAGGTGTGGATGACTAGTTTCCTGAACCCCTTAACCAGTGTCTGGACGTCCCCGCTTCACAATATCTAAAGCAGCAATCCCACCTGGGATCTTACCTGATCCGCAGTCCCTCAATGTCCAGGTACCTCATTCCCACAATGTTATACATTGGAGGGAATGTGTTCCCTACCTGTCTCCTGGGTTAGGGGGGGTTCCGATGTCTCCCGTGTGAAGCTTGAGTCAGATCTGGAAGAAAGCAGTATAGGTTATTTTGGTGTAGTATAGGACAGTTAAGATATATAGGGTAAATAAGATATCCAGATACAGAGAGGGGGAGAGAGAGGAAGAGAGAGAGGAAGAGAGAGAGGAAGAGAGAGAGGGGGAGAGAGGGAGAGAGAGAAAGAGAGAAAGAGAGAAAGAGAGAGAGAGAGAGAGAGAGAGAGGCGGGAAGAGAGGGAGAGAGGGAGAGAGAGAGGAAGAGAGAGGGAGGAAGAGAGGGGGAGAGAGGGAGAGAGAGGAAGAGAGGGAGAGAGAGGAAGAGAGGGAGAGAGAGGAAGAGAGGGAGAGAGAGGAAGAGAGGGAGAGAGAGGAAGAGAGGGAGAGAGAGGAAGAGAGGGAGAGAGAGGAAGAGAGAGGAAGAGAGAGAAAGAGAGAGAGGAGAGAGAGAAAGAGAAAAAAGAGACAGAGGAGGGAGAGAAAAAAGAGACAGAGGAGGGAGAGAGAAAAAGAGACAGAGGAGGGAGAGAGAAAAAGAGACAGAGGAGGGAGAGAGAAAAAGAGACAGAGGAGGGAGAGAGAAAAAGAGACAGAGGAGGGAGAGAGAAAAAGAGACAGAGGAGGGAGAGAGAAAAAGAGACAGAGGAGGGAGAGAGAAAAAGAGACAGAGGAGGGAGAGAGAAAAAGAGACAGAGGAGGGAGAGAGAAAAAGAGAGAGGGAGAGAGAAAAAGAGAAAGGAGAGAGAAGGAGACAGAGGGGGGAGAGAAAGAGAGGGGAGAGAAAGAGACCAGAGAGAGGGGAGACGGGGGAGACCAGAGAGAGGGGAGACCAGAGAGGGGGGAGACCAGAGAGGGGGGAGACCAGAGAGGGGGGAGACCAGAGAGGGGGGAGACCAGAGAGGGGGGAGACCAGAGAGGGGGGAGACCAGAGAGAGGGGAGACCAGAGAGAGGGGAGACGGGGGAGACCAGAGAGAGGGGAGACGGGGGAGACCAGAGAGAGGGGAGACGGGGGAGACCAGAGAGAGGGGAGACGGGGGAGACCAGAGAGAGGGGGGAGACCAGAGAGAGGGGGGAGACCAGAGAGAGGGGGGAGACCAGAGAGAGGGGAGACTAGAGAGAGGGGAGACCAGAGAGAGGGGAGACCAGAGAGAGGGGAGACCAGAGAGGGGGAGACCAGAGAGAGGGGAGACGGGGGAGACCAGAGAGAGGGGAGACGGGGGGAGACCAGAGAGAGGGGAGATGGGGGGAGACCAGAGAGAGGGGGGCAGGGGTGACTGACCGGGGCAGGGGTGACTGACTGACCGGGGCAGGGGTGACTGACTGACCGGGGCAGGGGTGACTGACTGACCGGGGCAGGGGTGACTGACTGACTGGGGCAGGGGTGACTGACTGACCGGGGCAGGGGTGACTGACTGATTGGGGGGGGGGGAGGTACCTCTGGTGTCACACATACTCCCATACACACATACACATTCTCCTATATATATACATACACACACACACACACACACACACACACATACATACATACACACACTCCCACATACATACACACACTCCCACATACATACACACTCCCACATACATACACACACTCCCACATACATACACACTCCCACATACATACACACACTCCCACATACATACACACACTCCCACACACATACACACACACACACACACATATACACACCTATATACACACACACAGGCCATGACCAGCACCACCACGCTCCCCCGCCCATCTCCTGCTCCGCTCCCACATGAGGGGGCTTCCCCCGCTCCCACATGAGGGGGCTTCCCCCGCTCCCATCACCCAGCGCGCTCTCTGACGCGGAACCGGGGGGATGAGGGGGCATCCCCCGCTCCCATCACCCGGCGCGCTCTCTGACGCGGGACCGGGGGAAGCGGGGACATGAGGGGGCATCCCCTGCTCCCATCACCCGGCGCGCTCTCTGACGCGGGACCGGGGGGAAGCGGGGACATGAGGGGGCATCCCCCGCTCCCATCACCCGACGCGCTCTCTGACGCGGGACCGGGGGGAAGCGGGGACATGAGGGGGCATCCCCCGCTCCCATCACCCGACTCGCTCTCTGACGCGGGACCGGGGGGAAGCGGGGGGGGACGCGGGGGGGGACGCGGGGGGGGAAGCAGGGACATGAGGGGTCATCCCCCGCTCCCATCACCCGACACGCTCTCTGACGCGGGACCGGGGGGAAGCGGGGACATGAGGGGGCATCCCCCGCTCCCATCACCCGACGCGCTCTCTGACGCGGGACCGGGGGGAAGCGGGGGGGGAAGCGGGGACATGAGGGGGCATCCCCCGCTCCCATCACCCGGCGCGCTCTCTGACGCGGGACCGGGGGGAAGCGGGGGGGGGGAAGCGGGGACATCCCCCGCTCACATCACCCGCCGCGCTCTCTGACACGGGACCGGGGGGGAAGCGGGGGGGGGGGAACGGGGACATGAGGGGGCATCCCCCGCTCCCATCACCATAACTGCGGGCAGCAGGAGCACCGGGGAGGGGAGGGAGGTGGAGGAAGGCACAGATAATACTTACTGTGTCCTCCATCCTCCATGGGAAAAAAATGGCCGCTCGTTGGGGCCTGGCTCATATAGAGCCTGGCCGCGCGCCCACAAAGCCTGGGAGCGCGCGCCAATCATCTGTCAGGTAGGGGGAGTTTTTTTTTTTTTTTCAGCCAGCGCGAGCAGGGAAATTTCAGCGCGAGCAGGGAAAATTTAAAAAACAAAACACGTGTGCTGCTTGGGCCAATAGTTACTCGCCTGGGGGTTAAATCCACCCGCCCCGGGCGAGTAAATGTATAGGATTGTCGAACACTGTATATATATATATATATATATATATATATATAATCGCAATCATAGAAATAAATGGCACACCACTGTTAATAAAGACATGCAATTATAATTCTGCTTCTGGTGCTTACCTCCCAATGGTCCCGGCGTCTCAAGGCTGGACCTGATAATGGCACAAAAATGAAGGAAAGGAGGAGCACACAGGAGACTTGATTTGAGTTTGAAAAACTTCAATAAGGGGTTCACAGCATCAGAGCTTTAGTACTGATAATGTTTCAGGACTAATGTGTCCCTTCCTCAGACCCAATGTGTCCCCTCAGTTGGGTCTGAGGAAGGGACACATTAGTCCTGAAACGTTATCTGTACTAAAGCTCTGATGCTGTGAACACCTTATTGAAGTTTGTGAAAACTCAAATCAAGTCTCCTGTGTGTTCCTCCTTTCCTTCATTTTTATATATATATAATCCACATGCAATTACGATTTTGTGGTCTACCTCCTTAAATGTCCTTGTGGGTTGGCTTACGTGGGTGAAACAATACATAAAGTCAAAGAGCGGATTAGCCAGCACAAATCTACCATCTGATGTAAAGTACTGAACCAACCAGTTTCTGCACACTTCACATAAGCTGGGCACAACGTAAGCCAATTACGGTTCCAAATCATAGAGGTGGTGATCAAACCACGATGTGGTGGCATTAGGGCACAGGTGCTCAGGAGAAGTGAGGCCTTCTGGATCCGGGAATTGGGTACTGTAGGAGGACATGTGCAGAGGTACACAATGGAGACTGTTGTAAGGTGAAATCATAACAAGGCTTTATTGTGCCTGTCGCTTAAAACAGCAAAAAAAAAACAACATAAGCGAAATAGTGGGCCAAACAAAGAAAACCTATCTCTGCTTTGGAGACTATCTACACATTTATCTCAGCCCTCTCTGACTGGGTTGGTTAGCAAGGCTCTTTACCAGCCCCAAATATATAGCATGAAATAAGCAGATATAGAAAGTCTCATAAATGAAAGTCTTATCTGTTCCTTGTGATTTGGAGGGAAAATCTTCTCTGTCCCTGGTTCAGCTCCCTTTTCATCAGGGTGTGTCAGCATTCAGGTTTAGAAGTTTCCACTGTGTCTTGAAAGCAGCTCTGTTGTTTCTTCTGGCAGGGCTCAAAACAAGTGTCTCTCCAAGTTCAGCTCAGGTGTGAGCTAAAGAGTCTCTCTTCCTGTCTCAAAAGACAGGCTTTTCTAAGCCATCTAAATCAGGCAGGTGGTGTTAGTTAATTGCCTACCAGCAGTTAACCACCACACTGCTGGATTAGAGGCACATTTGTGAACAGGGATAAGTCCCCTGTTACATACCTCCCCAGTTTGTGGGAAGCTCGGGCTTACCACGGCCAAAGCCCATCCTTCCACTCTCATTCGAGATCTTTGTGACTTGAATGAGAGTGGATGGAGGAAGAGAACTCTCTGTCCCGCTGGGATTGGAGCCCTTTCTCCAGTTTATTTTTGTCTCCTCCCGAAGGTGCTTGAGATCAGCACTCCTCAGTCACTCGAGGAGGACTTTTTCCAAGTAAAGTCTTTTTACCGAGTGCACGGTCATGAGATTTCTGTTGCGTCAGGCACTCCTCTTTTTGTAGACAAACTGTATGGCAATAGTTGTAGAGTAGTTAGGACTAGCCCTTAGAGTTTACCGCTTTTGAAGCGGTCTTTCTGCACCTCCTCCACACAACGGAGTCGCCAGTTCAGCTTCTTTGGGACTGAGTTGCACCTCCACCGCCCTTTCCAGAGAACGTCCTATCTTTTCAGCTTCCTCAGCTAAGGATTCTTCTGGCTTTGATTCTGCACTCCTACCTCTGTTTGTTGCCTGTTGGGCAGCTGTAGGTTTGGCTAGTGCTTTCTTAGGTGGCTCAAACTGCATAATCTTGTTTTGAAGGTGCGTGGAGTCCCCAACTCTCATGGTACCCTTGTCCTCACGGGCATTAGTTACTGTGGGATACTGGTGCTTGGGCAGAGCCAATACCTTTTTCCGTATTGGAGGAATCTGTAAGTTACTGGTCTGCAGAGTCTCAACCTGTTTGAGTGTGTCTTGCCAGTCTCTTCTCAGGGAATTTATCTGCGCACTTTGCTTTCTCTGAGTCTGTATCAGTCTCTCCTTCATATTCTGGAGCTCTGTAATTTTTGTCGTTAAGGTTGCTGCTGCGTCTGTTTTCTCCTTGGTGTACTGACTCAAGGGAATGGAGCAGTCTCTCTGTCTCTCCAGCTCTTGCTCCAGTTTCTGAGCCTTCTCATGCTCCCTCTCATACAGAGTCACCTGGTATCAAAGCTCCGCCTCCAATGATGCTCTGAAGACATGCAGCGTGGCCTTTAGCTCCTCATACTGCTCTGTGGGGACGTACTGGGTATTCAAATGTTCCTGCAGTGCTTGTACCTCTTTAGCAGCCTGCAGCTTTTCTTCCTGCAGCGTTTGCTGCTTCTCCTCAGCATACTAGAGGTGTGTACGTAGACCTTGCAGTTGGTTCTGCAGTCGGTGCTCTGCTTCAAACTTTTCCTTGACTTCTTCTGTCAACTGAAAATTTTCTTCTTTCAGTTTTAAGTTTTCTTTTTTTAATCTTGAATTTTTTCCTTTTTCAGTTTCTGTATTCTTCAGGGCCTCTTTGCAGTCCTCCTTCCATTTACGCACATCTGCTTTGAGAATGACAATCTCCTGGCGTGAGACTTCCTTCTCTAGGTTGAGGGTCTGAAGCTCCTTCTGAGAGACTTTGAGATCTGTATCAAGATTGACAATAGTTTCTTTAGTCCAGCTCCTCAGTGAGACGGTGTAGTTCCTTTCTGGAAACTTCCAGATCTGTGCGGCAGCTGTTGGTCTCATGATGTGAGGCATCCAGTGCTCTGCGGAGTGTCTGAAACTCTTTCTGAGATACGTCCACCTCTGTCCGGACATTGTTGACCTCCTGTTGTGAGGCATTCAGCTCTATGCGAAGAGTGTGCATCTCTTGCTGGAAGACTGTCATCTGCTTCAGTGCCTCCTCATACTTCCGCTTCAGCTTAGCCATCATTTTATCAGATTGGCTCTGCTTTTCATCCATGGCGGTAATAGTATAGTTTGCAGTATCTAGCTCAGTCTTGAGATCGTCCAATTCTGTCCTGGCCAAAGAGTACATTGTGAGCACATCTTTCTGTAGCTTCACGTTATTTTCCCGTAGCCGATCACAGTCACGCCTGGCAAGCTTCAGGGCATCCCCAGGGCTGGTCAAGGGATCGTCACTCACCGGTTCCGGCTCCGCTTCCCTGGGATGGTTGGTTGAGGGTTCCTCACTGTTGGAACCGGACAGACACTTCTTTGGGGTACACGACTTCTGCCTTGGGCCCTCTGGATATTCGGTTAACTGCAGGACGAATTCTCCATTTTCTCTAGGCTGCAGGGCAACTCGGTCCCCCTTTTCCTCCACAGAATCTGCGGACGTGTCTGTTCCTTCCACGGTAAGTGAAGAACCGCTTTTCTTTTTCCGCTTTTTTGTTTTGGATGACTCCGTCCCTTCCGGAATACTGGGGTCTCCTTCTTTATTTGATACTTTAGCAGCTTCATTATATACGCCAGGCTTTTCTTGCAGTTGCTTTAGCTGACAGAAATATTGGGTGATCTGCTGCTCCCGCTCTGTCTCTTGTCGACCATGTTCGTCATCATAGAGGGCTGTCTTTTCTGTTCGTGCCGAGTTCAGGCACCCCCACCATTCTTGGGGTGTTTTGTGGATGTGACTCGGTTCGGGTTCCCCGTAAGAGATGTCTTCCTCTTTATTGGACTGGAAGGGCCACTCTTCCATGGGGTAGGGTTCATTACAGGAACGCTGCATCTTGTCCTCCATTTTTAGGCTATCAGGTGTAATTTTCTTCCTGTCCTCAGGAGGCGCTATTGCAGCTGTTTCCACTGTATTTGCTAGAACCCCCAATTGTGGTAGTCCTACAGGTGGGCATATTTTGCTTGTAGAGGTCGTAGCTCTCACAGGCATCTCTGTAGACTTTTCTTTCTTGGGTAAGTTTTACAATATCAGCAGTACTGTGCATAGGTAAAAACGTCTGTTTGCTTTACACCATTTACTTGCTAGGTATAATCTCTCATTAGGTATGCTGAATGTGTAGTTGCTAGGAAAAAACTAGGAAAAAACTAGGAAAAAACTTCTGTTTGCTTTACACCATTTACTTGCTAGATAAAATCCCTCCGCTTCAGCAACAGAATTTGGTTTTCTGCTTGAGTTCAGTAATTTTCAGTCTCATCCTTGGGTATTATGGCATTCACACTTCACACTTTGGGTGTCTTGTTTTGCTCCCAAGATACATAGGTAGACTTTTTTTCTTTTTTTACCTGCAGAAAAAAAACATTCTTTGCAGTGGAATATTTCTTTCATTCCCGGCAGGGTGACTCAACACTCAGCAATTGGCTTTGGAATGCCTTTTACACAGTTCAGCAATTCCTTTTTCCCCTGTAGGGCAATTTTACACTCAGAATTTGTTTGCTAAAAATTCCCCTGCTTCAGCACAGTCTTGTATCAATTTTCACACTTTTCTGCATATTCTCCATTCACAGCTGGTAGCCCTATGCGGTGTGGCAACCTTTATTTGCAAAATCAGTACCGCTCGTGGGTCACCATCTGAATTCACTGCTTCAGCGAAACTTTTGAAAATAACAAACACCTATCCCTTTTTTTTTTTTTTTCCAAAGTTTTTTTATTAGGCATTGTTCATAATACGTTGTACACAAAATAGACATCAAGTTGCCTAATACAGGTTTTCTTTGTTTTTTAAGGACAGAGAGAAGGAAAGGCTCAACGCGCCCCCGACCTTCAAACATGGGTCGGTAGGGTTGGCGTGAGGGTGGAAACAGAATGTGGGGGATGGGGGGGGAAAGGAGAGAGAAAAAAAGGGGGGGGGGTGGGGCTGCGGGGTGGGGGGGAGGGAGATCCTACCCCCTTGGTCCATTGCGCGTTGCCCATCCATCTTCGTTGTTTTCTTTAGCGTGGAGTAGCAATTGTTAGTCTTACATGGGAGTCAGCTATGTAATCCCTATTTTGTGGTACAGGGCGATCCTTTTTAGTCCCGCATGTGGGTTATCCACGGGTCCCATATCTTATAGAACGGCTCCGTCTTCCTTTTGAGGAAGGCTGATAGCCTTTCCATTAGCATGACTTCTTGTAGCCTTTTTATGACCGTTTGCTTAGGGGGGGGAGACACTTTCTTCCACGAGGCGGCCACCGCACATCTAGCCGCCGTGAGAATGAAGGAGATCAATTTACTTGTTGGGCGGTCAATATGCTCGATTGGCCTGGCCAGCAAGTAGGTCAACGGATCAATGGGTATTGTGAGGTCTGTGACCTCTGTGATTAGAGTTTGTATAGTTTCCCAGTATTTCTGAATTTCTGGACATGACCACCATATATGGGCCATGTCTCCCTTTTGTCCGCAGCCTCTCCAGCATAGATCAGAGGCCAGAGGGTAGATTTGATTTAGTCTAACTGGGGTAAGATACCAGCGGAACATTATTTTATAAACATTTTCTTTGATTGTGGTACATATGGAGGTTCCTGAGGCTGCTTCCCAAATACTTTCCCAATCCTCTTGGTCTATAACTGTGCCCAATTCTGCTGCCCAATGGAGCATGTAGTCATGAACCGGAGCATCAGTTGCTCGTTCTAGTTCTGAGTATATTTGCGTTATGAGA
This sequence comes from Ascaphus truei, assembly GCF_040206685.1. Lineage (NCBI taxonomy): Eukaryota > Metazoa > Chordata > Amphibia > Anura > Ascaphidae > Ascaphus > Ascaphus truei. The sequence goes on along the minus strand of NC_134494.1, from coordinate 54,352,874 downwards.
CCTTTTTGGTGTGCTGTCTCTTTGCATAATCTTTCGAATCTTGTGAGAGGGGGAAATTCCAACGTTGGGGAAATTGATTGTGCGTAGTGCCGAATTTGGAGATATTTGAAGACATTTAGTCCTCTTATTTCGTATTTGCTTCGTAGCCTTTGAAAGCTCAGGAACTCTCCAAAGCTCAGGAGGTCAGCAGTCGTCCGAATGTTTTTGGTTGTAAATTGATCAAATTGTCTGGGCTCGCAACCTGGTGGGAATTTTGGATTTTGAGTGATTGGTATAAGTTGAGATTTGGTGGTTGTGAGCTTAAAATTTTAATTTGCATTTCGTCCATATCTCCCATGTGAGCCTCGTTGGTCCTAATTGGAATTTATTTTTCTGCAAATCCTCCTTGTTCAGTGACCAAAGGCATGTCGGCAGGGAAGGCGTGCCGGCGTATTGCATCTCTATATCTAGCCAGCAATATTGGCCGGGGTCCGCATTCCACACTACTACCTGTCTTAGTTGGGCGGCTTGGTAGTACCGCATAATGTCGGGGACCCCAAGGCCCCCCCTCCCCCTCGAAGCCAACAGGACCGTACGTGGGACTCTTGGTTTTTTCCCCTGCCAGATAAAGTGGAAAATTTGCTTCTGGATGTTTTTTAATTCAGTGCCAGGGATGTGGATCGGGAGTGTCTGGAAGTAATATAATAACCTGGGGAGGATGTTCATTTTCACCGAGATCATCCTCCCGATCCATGAAATTTGATACGAACCCCATTTATCGAGGTCGGATTTTATTTTGTGTAAGAGGGCGGGGTAGTTGTTTTGGTAGAGGGAATGGTAGTTCTTCGATATCTTTACTCCCAAATATTTGATATAGGAGGAGCACCATCTATAGTTAAAATTTAGTTTGAGAAGTTTCATCTCTGGCTCTGGCAGGGTGAGATTCAGTGCTTCGGACTTATCGTTGTTAATTTTATAACCCGATATCGCTCCGAAGTCTGAAAGCTCTTTTTGTAAATTCGGGAGGAAAATTTGGGGTCTCGAGAGTGTTAAAATTATATCATCCGCGAACAGGGAGATTTTATAGTGGGAACGTCCAATATTTATCCCTTGGATATCTATGTTATTTCTAATCGTTGCTGCTAATGGCTCTATTGTTAGCGCGAAGAGGAGGGGGGACAGGGGGCACCCCTGCCTTGTGCCATTTTGGATGCCAAAGCTCTGGGCATCACCACCCGGTAGTTTAACCGTCGCGGATGGGTCTTGGTAGAGTCTGCGGACCCCTTCTAAATATGCGTCACGGAAGCCAAATTTGCGCATAGTATGGTCTAAAAATAGCCAGTCTATCCTATCGAACGCCTTCTCTGCGTCTAGGCTGAGTAGTATTGCTTTGGTACCTGTTAGGTGGATATGCTCAATAATATTGATTATTTTCCGCGTATTGTCTGAGGCCTGTCGGCCTGATATGAATCCGACTTGTTCAATGTTAATCAGCCTCGGCAGTATGGGGTTCAATCTGTTGGCTAGAATTTTGCTATATAATTTGAGGTCGTTGTTAAGTAGGGAGATTGGACGATAGCTTCCGCATTGCATCGGGTCTCTGCCTTCCTTATGAATTATAGCTAGGTTGGCCAGGGACATGGAAGTGGGGATCGCATTTCCTTCCATAAAATGATTGAACATTTTTAGTAGATGCGCGGATAATATAGGCAGGAATTGCTTGTAGTAGACGTTAGTGAAGCCATCAGGGCCAGGTGACTTGGAGATCTTTAATGCTTTTACCGCTTCTTCCAATTCTTCTTTCGTGATCTCCGCGTTGAGGATCTCATTTTCCTCATCAGTCAAGGTGGGGAGTTGGCATTTGTCTAAGTAAGTTTTGATCGCTTCTGAAGCTTTTTTTTTATCTACACGGCCAGTTTTGGATCGCAGGTTATACAGATCCGTATAATACTTTGTGAACTCCGCCGCTATTTTTTTATCGTTATATTGTATTTCACCAGATCTATTCTTAATCGCTGTGATTTGGGACCTTTTTTGTATTCCATGCAGTCTGCTGGCCAGGAGCTTATCCGCCTTGTTGCCCTTATCATAATAATGTTGATTAGTCCATTTAAGGGCTTTTTCAACATTCTCCATTTGGGTCTCTTTGAGCTTTTGCCTGGCTATTGTTAAGGCTTTATAGGTTTTCTTTATGGGGTTGGCTTTATGAGACTGCTCAAGTTTTGAGATGCTATCGGTGAGGTCTAGAATTAGTTTGCGTTTCACTTTCTTCCTGTGAGAGGCAATAGAGATAAATTTGCCTCTAATTGCCGCCTTATGGGCTTCCCATAGGATCGCCGGAGATGACACCGACCCCGAGTTAAAGAAGAAGTAGTCCTTAAGGGAGGCTCTGATCTCTCTCTCTATCTCGGGATGGTTCAATAGGGAGTCGTTCAATCTCCAGGAGTATGAAAACGTCTTTTCAAATGGTGTAGATAGGGTCAAGGTGATTGGGGCATGGTCTGACCACGTTATGGGGCCGATGTCTGATTTCGTGGCAGCCTCTAGGATGTTCTTGGGCAGCAGAAAGTAATCTATGCGTGAGTAGGTCTGGTGAGGCGTCGAGTAGAAGGTATAGTCTCTCTGGCCCTGATGTTGTGATCTCCAAACGTCCACTAGAGAGAACTCCTCCGCTAAGTCCCTGAACCTTTTCCCGGTGATTTGGGAGTGGGTTGTACGGGGGTGACCCGTTACGGTCGATCTGTCCTCGGTGGGATTAAAGACCATATTCAGATCTCCGCCCACTATCATCGAGGACAGATATCCCGGGTCTATGCCCTCAAGTACTGTTTTCAGGAAGTCTATTTGATTTTCGTTTGGGGCATATACATTGATAAAGGCGATTGCTGAGCCCGCTAAAGAGCCATATACCATGAGAAATCTACCCTCTGGGTCTATTGTCGTTTTGATATGATTGAATGGAGTGCCTTGTCTGATTAGGATAGCCACTCCTCGCTTTTTACTACTAAATGATGCATAAAAGCATGTTGGGAACACTTTTTTGAATAAATTTGGGGGGCCATCTGATGTGAAGTGGGTTTCCTGCAGGAATACGATGTCTCCCCCAGTCCGTTTTATGTCTTGGAGGGCGAGCCTCCTTATCCTATTATTTTGAAGGCCTTTTACGTTGATCGATACTATTTTTACTGGGGCGTTAGAGGCCATAAGTGATGTTAGTGTATCTGTTTTTTAGGGATCCTCCCTTCCCATCTGGAGGGGTCCTGCTCTTTTGGTATATTCGTAGGTACGGCCCTGGCAAACTTTTGTAGGTGGCTTGCTTTGTCGGAGGGTTGGTTGGATGGGCCAAGGGGGGAAGGGGGCGGGTAGGGGGCAGCAGGGGCGGGGGGTAGTGCCGCTGGGACAGAGTCAGCGGCAGAGAGAGAAGTAGGATGAGGTTCAGGCTTGAACCTAACAAGTATTTGCCTGGTCCGTGGGCGACCGGCTTGTGGGCTAACGAGCCCAACGGGATTGACTCCGGCGTCGGCATCCAGTGGGGAGTGTGGGGGGATAGGGGGCCGAACCCTCTGGTTCTGTGTTCTTCCGCCGCTCAAATATCTCAGTTATATCCTTAGCTCTTTGATAGGGGGGGAGAGCGGGGGGGAGGGGAGGAGGGGGGGGGGGTATGGGGCAAAAAGGGGGGGAGTGGGGGGGGTGTATAGGGGGGGGGGGAGGGACCAGATAGGAATGGGTCATTACCGAGCTTTTAAGGTGAGAGGGGGTGGAGGGGAGGCAGGTGAGGAGGGGGGAGGGGTGGGAAGTGTGGTAAGAAGCGGGGGGGGGGAGGGAAGGGGGGGGGGAGGGGACAGGGGGACAGGGGGAGAGGAGGGTGCATATAGAGCATATCATGCATACAGGTGTCACTTGAATGTTAGGTATACAATCTATTTCTCCCTAATAAACCATTTGTACGTTTATCTCTTTTGTCAGCCTCGGGGAGGGTGGGTGAGGGGGGCAGGGGGAGTGGGGGGGAAAGGTTTCGGCGTTTTGTTTAGTTTTGTTGAGGCCGCTTACACATGGTGTATATAGAGCATTTCATACGTATAGGTAGGTCTAGCATGTGAGGTATACAAACTATTTCCTCAATTAATTGTTTGTGTATTTGTTTCTTTTGGCACACCCGGGACGGATGTGGGGGGGGGGGGGGGGGGAGGGGGACAGCGGGAATAGAGGGAGAAGATTTCGGCGATTTGTTTTGTGCTAGCCTCCTACCCATGGTTCATATCATACATGTCACGCATATAGGTAACTCTTGAATGGTGGGCACACAGTCTATTTTTCTAGTAGCCCGTTTGTACAATTATTTCTTTTGTCGGTCTCGGGGTGGGTGAGGGGAGGGGGGGAAGGGGTAGGGTGGGGGGGGTGGGGAGGGGGGGTGAGGAGAGCTGGTGGGAAGGGGGGGTTACTCTATGGGGGGGGGTGGGGGGTGGGGTGGAGGGGGGAGACACAGGGAGGAGGGGGGAGGGAGGGGGGGCGCGGGGGGGAGAGGGGGGGGTGGGATCATTGGGGGTGTTGGTTTTGGGCGGGGGGGTAGTGTACGGGTGTTGTGACAAGGAGAATAAATTGGCAAGCAGATACATATACATATGAGATGGACACAATCACAGTGGTATTATACAGCCACAGAGGAAGTTGGAAGGGAGATCACAGTTGTTCTTTCTTCGTTGGAGTCCGAGTATGAGACTTTTGTGTCTCAACTAGGTCTTATGTCTCTTTCATCCACGCTAAGGTGGGCTTGTTCACAGGTGTGTATGTGGGGTCTGGGGGATCTTTGTGGCATAGTGAGCTGTGCCCAGGGTGGGGGGGGGCGGGTGGGGGGGGGTGACCAGGGATGTCATGAGGGGGGGGGATTGCTTTATTTTTTGGGGGGGAGGTGTGTGTCGCTAGGTCTAATGAGCTCGTTCCGTTCTGTGGCGAGCCGCTACGTCCTAGTGTCATGTGGTCAGTTCTGGGCGTTGCTCCGCTCTTACGCTCGTGTCAGCGTGTGTCGGAGGCGCGGCTAGCTGGGAGTTCAGGGCAGCAGGTGAGAGAGTTGTTCACTTGGGTGGTTCTAAGGGGGGTGGGGTCTTGGGGGGGGGGGTGGGGGTGGGCGGTCAGGGGGGTGGGATAGGGGGTGGGACAGGGGGGGGGGATGGTGTGACAATTGGGTTAGGGACCCATATGTCTTGCGTAGGCTGGGATTCCCTGTCATGAGAGCTATTTGCTTTCGGTAGCACAGCAATCACAACCACAGCAGCCCCAGCCTCAGCCGCCCCCCAGTGTGGAGCATTTGCATGCTTGGTATTTGTTGGTTTCCCCTTATGTGTTTTACACTTAGGGGCGGGTATAGCCTCTGCTTGCTTTGAGTAGGTTGGGGACTTTTATGTGCGAGTACAGAGTTTCCAATTGTGTTTATTTGGTTAACATTTATTAATTTTTATACTAGTATTTGTTTGTTCTATGTAGGGGGGGGGGGAAGGTCGGGGTGACAGCGGAGGATAGGTGAAGGGTCGGGGGGATGGACTACCAGGATAGATCTGTGTGGGGGGTTGTAGTGGGGCTATGGTCGCGTGTCAGCTACATGTGCGGTTTGCTGGGGTCTGCGTACCACTGTTTGGTGCTTGGGCGACCTCATGTGTGTGCGCTCCACCCGGTTCTCTGTTTTGGTGTGTTTCAGGTGTTGGATTCTTCTGAGCGTCTGGGTTGTCGTGTGGGTTTGTTTGTACGTGGGCAGAGGTAAGCGGGGGCTGGGTTTTTTAGGGGGGGGAGCAAGGAAGGGGGGGGATGGTAGTTTGGTGTGGTGATGGAAGGGAGGGAGGGGGGGTAGGAAAGAGGGGGGTCTAATGGTAGATTCCTGTATGATTTGATGGTAGCCTTGGTGTGACTCTTATGTGGTTGTTTGAGGTTGGGGGTGTTGCAGAGTTTGTATGGTATAAGTTACTTTGCTAGTGAGGGGGGGGTGGCCGAATGGGGGGGGGGTGAGTTGGTCTATTTTATATCGTGGCAGTGAGGGGTACTGTGCGTTGGTTGTGACTTGAGCTGTGACAGGGGTCTGGGCTGCATTTGTGCAATGCTAGTAGGGGAGGGGGGGGGATGCAGAGTTGTGAGGCGTTTGGCCTGGGCGAAGTGTTAGTCCCGTTACCAGGGTTGCGGCTTCGGCAGCGATCCGATCGATGAGAGAGAAAAAAAAAAAAGGGGGGAGGGGGAGGGGGGGAACGTGGCTAGCACTCTCGTATGGAGTCCAGACTTAACGTTTGTCTGGGGGGGGGGGTAGGGTGGGGCAGTCAAACCTGATCTGGGCGTTGTTCACAGGTAGGTCGAGGAGTTCCCAGCGGGGCCTGGTCGGTGAAGTGACCAGTGGATCGGGTTTCCCCTCTCCCGCCACCGCGCCTCTCAACTCGCCTGTGCTGTTTATCCAGGTGCAGGGATGGCTTTTGCGGATAACGCTCTGAGGTACTGGGATCGCTGCGGTTAGCCGGTTGTAAAAGCAGCGGCATGCGGTACTGCTCCGACGTGTGTTCCTCTGGAAGGGCGACTTGGGTTGCCGGTCTCTGGGCTGCTCCTCTCAGGATTTCGGGCTGGTCGTCTGGGTGTTCAGGGTTGATGTTCCTGGTGGCCCGCCAATCTTTCAGAAGCTCGTGTGGTTCTCCGCTCCTGGCTTGTGTCTCGCGGCTCTCTCCGTATGGTGTTTCTCATTGGAGGCAGCGTCAGGCCCAGTTCGCGGGCGAATCCCTGCATCTCCTCAGGGAGCCTGATGGATCTTTGTTTTCCGTTCCTGTTGACCACCAGTCGGAACGGAAAGCCCCAGCGGTAGGGGATGTTGTTCTCTCTGAGTGCTTGGGTAAGCGGCTTGAGCTCCCAGCGGCGTTCGATCGTGATTTTAGCCAGATCACTGAAGATCTGCACCGGCTCATTTTTGAAGGTAAGATTGCTATTCTCCCTGCTTGCCGCCATCACTTTCTCCTTCGTGGAGTAGCTATGGAGGCGGACTATGATGTCTCGCCTCCGCTTCGGGTCATTGGAGCGAGGGCCTAGCGCACGGTGCGCCCTGTCAATTTCCAGATCCCTGTTATCAAGTCCTTCACATAAATTATTGAAAAGGTCGACCAGATATGGTTTTATTTGTTCGGGGAGAACCGTTTCCGGGACATTTCGAATCCTGAGATTCTGTCGCCGGTCCCGGTTCTCCTGGTCCTCGATACTGTCTTTCAGTAGTCTGACCTCCTCCCCCAGGTGCATAATCTCGTCGTCCGCCATGGCCTGTGCCTGCAGGGATTCTTCCAGCTTACTCTCGAGGTCCTCTGTTCTCTGCGTAAGGCCGCTTATCTCTTCCCGCATTCCTGCCATCATGTCTTTGAGTTCCTGTCTGAGGGTCTTTTGCAGTCTGTCATGCATTTTGGATAGGAGGTCCTCAAGATATGAGTGGGTAATTTCTCTGTCCAGGGCGGGTTCTTCTGCCTGCGTGCTTCCCTCCCTTTGCGGGGATGCGGCCGCGTGGCGTCCGACGCCATCTTGGGGACTCTGCATGCTTGCTAGGCCGCGTTTTTGTTGCGGCTGAAAGAATTTGGAGGCGCCTTTGGAGGTTGGGGCTTTTGCCTTCTGTGGCATGCTGTGGGGTTCAGACACTCTGTAGAGCTGTTTGCTGTGCGATTCGAAGGGTGGAAACGGCTTTTTTTATCGTTTGCTTCGTGAGGGTTGTTAGAGCTCCCTATTTAACCCACCATCTTGGATGACGTCACCGGAAGTCTCCACACCTATCCCTTTTTAAGGGCTGACTCACTTCTTGAACCCTGACTATGGCTGGAAGGCAAAACCCTTATTTCAATGACCATATTACACTTTGTGATAGGCATATAAGGTTTAGCTGCTTCAGCAGTCTCTCTCCTCTTGGGATTGAGGAAAAGAGTCCATCTGTGGTTATGTAGGTTTCAGTGCAGTGTAAGTTTCCTTCCTGGGTGTGTATCCCTTTAATTCTGATCTCTGCTGCAGGTGAATCTTTGTTTTTGTTGCTCAGGTTTGTTTGCAAGACTGCATGCAGGCAAAAGCACAAAAAAAAAAATTCCACAGGCAATCTCAAGCCCTTTAAACTTCAAAGGCCCCTCTCATCCCAAATTTCTGACACCATATGTAGGAGGACATGTGCAGAGGTACACAATGGAGACTGTTGTAAGGTGAAATCATAACAAGGCTTTATTGTGCCTTTCGCTTAAAACAGCAAAAAAAAAAAAAACATAAGCGAAATAGTGAGCCAAACAAAGAAAACCTATCTCTGCTTTGGAGACTATCTACACATTTAGCTCAGCCCTCTCTGATTGGGTTGGTTAGCAAGGCTCTTTACCAGCCCCAAATATATAGCATGAAATAAGCAGATATAGAAAGTCTCATAAATGAAAGTCTTATCTGTTCCTTGTGGTTTGGAGGGAAAATCTTCTCTGTCCCTGGTTCAGCTCCCTTTTCCTCAGGGTGTGTCAGCATTCAGGTTTAGAAGTTTCCCCTGTGTCTTGAAAGCAGCTCTGCTGTTTCTTCTGGCAGGGCTCAAAACAAGTGTCTCTCCAAGTTCAGCTCAGGTGTGAGCTAAAGAGTCTCTCTTCCTGTCTCAAAAGACAGGCTTTTCTAAGCCATCTAAATCAGGCAGGTGGTGTTAGTTAATTGCCTACCAGCAGTTAACCACCACACTGCTGGATTAGAGGCACATTTGTGAACAGGGATAAGTCCCCTGTTACAGGTACATTACACCCAGGGTGTCTGAACAGAGAATATGATCTCACTAATATAGCGTGATCTGTCCACTGATCATTGAACCTTAACCCCAAGATTTTTATTTGTGCATATTATCAGGTTCGACACCCTGGGTGAGGGATGAGTGTTGGAGAACGCTGATCCACTCAGACCAGTGTGTGTCATCTTTCCTGATTTTATAGATATATCTCCTGTTCTAGAGGCCTCTATATGACCTTGATCTACACGGAAGTGGACACCACCATTTGTTGGTTACCTTTGGCATATTACAACTAGTTGCCCTTTGGGAAGGTGTGGGACCACCATTGATGCCCTTGAAATCATGCCGTATATGGGTGAGTGTATTGGGGCTCTCCTCCCTAGACTATTGGGTCGGCAGTATTGGACCCGGTTTTTCTCTGGTTCACTCCGATTATATAACATGATTAAATGGGTGGTCTATTCCTTCTTTTATGGTTAGGTTTTTGTTCTTTCATCCTAGGTCCCCTGAGGAGATATATGTGCATCTGGATGCACCTATGTCGCATAGCGAGCGATGTTCGAATTAGGTTATCCGGTTTTTAACATGTTCATTAGGTTGAACTAGTTTTTATTATATTTTTGTCCCTATGGACTATGTACTGTATGTAAATTACTACCTTGGTGGCCTGTCTGGGCTGTGTGTTGTACCCTGAGTGATTTGTTGGGTCTGATATTGGAGATATCAAAAACAGGGGGGGTGGATGGATTTCATTTTTGGTTTTTCCTCTGTTTTACAAGTTATATATGGGTATCAGAGGTCTTCCAATATCATCTTGGATCTACATAGGGGCGCATACATTATCATGATGACGACTGGCTACTTAGGGATACTTGATGTTAACTATGTTAGAAAGCTCTAATACTGTGCACCATTATGTCTTCAGCATTACTAAGTAAGGATGGGATTGTTATTTCCTGGGTGTGCGCAGTGGGTTGGGACAGCAATATTGCCAAATAGCTTTATATGTCTCCATTGCTGCATTTATTAATGGCATAGCGCAGGGCATCCCCAGATTTTACATGTATGGATTTCATACACCTGATCCCATTGCCGGTTGACTGATAGATACTGATGCGCACATGCGCATTCGCACGAAGTTTGTACCTGGACAACGCGGGACTTAAGAATTGCCGGTTAAGGCATAGAGTAGGTAAATCCCCTTAGAAATGAAGCGGCACGGGTATACATCGCACACTAGACTCAGTACACTGGGCAATCATCATCACTGGAAGACGTGTGAGTGCGCACATGCGCACATGGATGTAAACAAATATAATGCAACAGTGTACTATGAGTCTGATCGTGGGATCGTGGGATACATCTTTGTATTACTGATCATGCAATGAGCATTTCTTCCCCTCCTATATGTGCATGAACTGAGGGGAGTATGTGTATGTACCATATGTGTATAAGACTTGCCTCCGGTGTTTATTAAGGGAACTTCGTTTTTTTCACTTAAAGGGGCACACACTTTTTGTTCCTGATGAGCCACCATAGGAGTAGTAGTAAGGGTTTGGCACCACATCTGTTAATTGACATCACTATATGTATTAGCAGTGTATTACTTGCTGAGTGAGGGAGCTTGAGAAAGGACCGGGAGGTCCGAACCATAGCTTCTTTTTTCCTGCTGTTACCCCTGATGGTTGTGTGTCTACATTAAATTGCTTTCGCATTTGAATTGGTGAGTGCTGCGGATTTTGTACATACTGCACCGACACACTTTATTCGAGCAAATACCCAGTATGTACCTGGCAGATACCTGGAATGCGCCGCTCCTCACCTCTGACAAGCCCCGTTGCGTTTGCCTTCCCAGCCTGGGTTCATGCCTGGCTGACGGGCGGCTGATCTGTTAAATGATAATGATTAGGCTTTAATAGGCTGCAATGCTTCGCGTGTCTACCAGATGGCATAAATTCATGAATTGTAATGCAGTATATATATATATACTGTGCAGTATTGCAGCCAGCGGGAATAAAATGCTTCAATCCCTGCCTGAAAATAACCCAATGCACTCGGGCAGAAAACAGTCACAAACCTCAATACACCCGGGTATACCCGAATTCGTGGGACTAGCCTTGCTCGAATAAAGTGTGTCGCCAGTGTAAGGATTGTGACTATTTTTGCTGCTGGATGGTGATCCTGGTTGCACTGCTTGCACCACAACTGACCAGCTAAGTTGCTTTCCTTATACTTTCCCCTATTGAGTGCCCTGAACATTCTTGTGTGTCTATATATATATATATATATAGAACATACGATACTGGTTGCAACACGACATCAAGGGACAGCACGCAGGTAAGTAAATCATACATTTCTATATTTGATAGAAGACACAAAAACCGACGTTTCGGTCCCCCAATGGGGGGGGGGGGAAGTTGAGTGAAAAAGAAAGTACACCGTCTTTGAATTCTATGGTCTTACATATCAGGACATAATAAAAATCATCTGTTCCTTAGTAGATCTAAAAATTAGGTAAATACAACCTCAGATGAACAACAACACATGACATATTACACTGTGTCATGATTTATTTAACAAAAATAAAGCCAAAATGGAGAAGCTATGTGTGAAAAACTAAGTACACTCTTACTGCTTCCATAGGAATTAAGATGCTAAATAGCAGACAGGTGCTGCTAATCAAATGCCCTTGATTAATTGATCATCAGCAAGTGTGACCACCTCTATTAATGCCGAAGTTTAGCAGTTTGCTGGTCTGGAGCATTCAGGTGTGTGTTAACACAATGCCAAGGAGGAAAGACATCAGCAATGAACTTAGAGAAGCAATTGTTGCTGCCCATGAATCTGGGAAGGGTTATAAGGCCATTTCCAAACAATTTAAATACCATCATTCTACAGTGAGAAAGATTATTCAAAAGTGGAAAACATTCAAGACAATTGCCAATCTTCCCAGGAGTGGATGACCCAGCAAATTCACGCCAAGGTCAGACGTGCAATGCTCAGAGAAATTGCAAAAAAACCAAGAGTTACATCTCAGACTCTACAGGCCTCAGTTAGCATGTTAAATGTTAAAGTTCATGAGAGTACAATTAGAAAAAGACTGAACAAGTATGGTTTGTTTGGAAGGGTTGCCAGGAGAAAGCCTCTTCTCTCTAAAAAGAACATGGCAGCATGGCTTAGGTTTGCAAAGTTGCATCTGAACAAACCACAAGACTTCTGGAACAATGTCCTTTGGACAGACGAGACCAAAGTGGAGATGTTTGGCCATAATGCACAGCGCAACGTTTGGTGAAAACCAAACACAGTATATTAGAACAAACACCTCATACCAACTGTCATGCACGGTGGTGGAGGGGTGATGGTTTGGCCTTGTTTTGCAGCAACAGGACCTGGGAAGCTTGCAGTCATTGAGTCGACCATGAACTCCTCCGTATACCAAAGTATTCTGGAATGAAATGTGAGGCCATCTGTCCGATAGCTAAAGTTTGGCCGAAATTGGGTCATGCAACAGAACAATGATCCCAAGCACACCAGTAAATCTACAACAGAATGGCTGAAGAAGAAAAGAATCAAGGTGTTGCAATGGCCCAGTCAAAGTCCAGACCTCAACCCGATTGAAATACTGTGGCGGGACCTTAAGAGAGCTTTGCATAAACAAATGCCCACAAACCTCAATGAACTGAAGCAACGTTGTAAAGAAGAGTGGGCCAAAATTCCTCCACAACGATGTGAGAGACTGATAAAGTCATACAAAAAACTATTACTTCAAGTTGCTGCTAAAGGTGGTTCTACAAGCTATTGAATCATAAGGTATACTTAGTTTTTCACACATTACTTCTCCATTTTGGCTTTATTTTTGTTAAATAATTCATGACGGTGTAATATATCATGTGTTGTTGTTCATCTGAGGTTGTATTTACCTAATTTTAAGACCTGCTAAGGAACAGATGATTGTTATTATGTCCTGAAATGTAAAACCATAGAATTCAAAGAGGGTGCACTTTCTTTTTCACACAACTGTGTGTGTATATATATATATATATATATATACATATATATACATATATATCAATAAAAAATACCATACTGTATGCATAGAAATGAAACAGAATGAACTTTTCAGAAAGGATGGAAAATGCAACAAAATATCCACTTTTCTTTAGTTTGATGACATTCTTTTGTCAGTCTGGTTTTTTTCACTGGCATGACTGCTCTAGGAACATGGCAACAGGATGTGACACAAAGTGACATAAATGCTGGCACACTTTGCTATTCCTGCAATTGCAGCTTTTGGAAGACATAACGCATTAAATCAAAATAAATGTCATTGGGAAACCTATCGAATATTAAAATTTAAAACATTACCTTTCCACTAACTGGAGAGCTCATATCAGTATTTCTAAGTGGTTAACAAGTGTGACAGATGGACAAAGCTATATTCTTTCTTGTAGAAATATGCTGGTAGGTATTTTTTTTTTACGTCTCAAGTTCAATATTACAGTGAATGTCATGAAATTTAATCAAACACATTGTATGCATGTTTTATGCAATTTCTTCTCACAACGATAGTCTGAATCTGACCATTAAATTGTTTTAAGTGATTCAAACATTTTCTTGATGGTTATATTCAAGTCTGTTTGATTCTTGTAAGCAATAAAACATTTAAAACCGTATTTGTTAGTCAGTGCACAGTCGTAGGGCTCATTCCAGTGCAAGGACCAAAAAGTACCTTATGACTAAGCATTGCTTAGTAAATATCGCACGCAAGCATAGATCCACTAATCTCTGTCAAGCTAATAAACGTCACATTAACGTTGTATCCACAAAGGACAATAACATAACATTAAGTCACTCTTTCTCCCATAAAGAACATAGCGTTAACTATAATGGATGTTCGTGATAATACGATTATATGCGTAAATTATATGCAAATGAGGCATTATCATTGTCATAGGACACCAGGTACTTTTTACACCATTTATATATTACTGGGATCATTCATTAGGCAAAGCAAGATAGTAAAAACAAATTGTATTTATTTTGGTAAACCCACGTACAACATGACGAGATACACAAGAAACAATTAAAAATACACTTACTGGGGGTCTGGGGGAAAAATCTAGGGTTTCTTAGGTGCAGGGCTCCCGCCTGGTTTGCTTTTCAGCTTCAGTTCCCATCCGCGATCGCTGCGTTCTAAAATGAGAACTTGGTCCTCGCATCTGACTAACTCTCTGTGAGGCAAACTTTTCAGGCTTCAAAACAAAGGTGGTTGCTCTGCTATTTCGAAATGAGCAACTTTGAAAAGCCTGCCCTAGCTTCATTGACTCAAGTCATTGGTTGCGCACACTCGCTCTCTTGGTCAGCACCTTACATACACTCTGCTGGGCTATCCCCAGAACGGAGGGGGAAGGAGCAGCCAATCGGAGTGTGTGAAATCCTCCTCAGGGGTGAGCAAACATTTGAAGCTTCGCCCCCCTGCCTGCTCGCTTCACTGCTCTTTGGTTGGCGTGAAATGACGCAGCGGGTTCATGTGACGTCACATCATGCGTCATTTGATGTTGCGTTGCCATGTCGATGGCATGTGATGTCATGCCACATGACCCCACTGCGTCATTTGACGCCGCGTTACCATAGTGATGCGTCACACCAGCCATCTGAATCACGATAAGTAGAGTTACAGAGGCCTCACGCGATCCACCGGCATTTCATTTTAATGCCGTGGGGAAAAGCTCGGGTCCTCTGCAACCGCTGCACCCCCCCTGCAAAATCCTGCGCCCCCGAGTTTGCGCACCCATGATATAATTTTTACCTAAACTTTGTGTACTCCCATTCAGACACTGAAATAGGGCTATATATACACACAGAGAACACCCGCACAACTTAGTATTTTGAACCAATGTGAGGTGCTAACTAGGTAGAAACAAGAATGCATAAATAGAGAAAAGAAACCTAGTATATAAGCACTCTTCTTCACAACTAAATGTATAATGAATGTATTAAAATACTTTATTGAATCAATGAATAAAAAAATGGGGTTTAAAATAAGATATATATCAAACAGTACGTGACTGTCATTAGTAACGTAACTCTGGTAAGTTAGGTTGATGAAACATATGGGGATCCCTTATAGATATTCGGGATCCTTATGCTATTGTATAGCTGCCTATTAATATAGGACTAAGGCCGTCACTGGGCCACTGCTTAGAAACTGATCTGTCCCTTATAAGGCGGATCTGAAATGTGTAATAGTAAGCTATAAAATGCTTTGTTCGTCCGCTATATGTGTAATCTGTATAAAGACAGCTGGCAGCCTCCCTGGCGGTGTGTCTTATGAATAGGGTTAAACCAAAGCACTAGAAAGGGACCCACGTAAGAGTTTCTTCCCCACACCACCACTAGCCTATGAGGTATTATTGTTTAACTAAAAAGTAACCAGATGTCCCTAACTAATAAGTATACAGGCAATGACAGCCCGATGGGTACTGGATACCACTGAAGGCTAATGTGGAGGAATAAAAGAATTCTTCCCCCAATGTGGTTTAGTAAATGGTCTCCTGTATGGAGATACTGCTTTGGTAAAAGGACCCTTATAACATATGTTCAGGGTAGGTTACCGACTGGCATTGTATTTACACAGTTAGATTCATATATTGGATCCAGCTAATGAGAGGGGGGGGGGCAGTATGATATGGGCTGTCTGAATCAGCGTACTACATACTGTACAAGGCATACAGGGTGGTGGAGTACTTAGTAGACAAGCCTCTACATCAAGGGGCACTGTTGTCCTTGAGCCTCATGTGTCAATGACTGAGATCTAATGATTTCAAATTTAGTAGGCAGAACAGTAAGTGAACTGATATTTCAGGTGTTCCCCCCTCTTTGCCTCAGTTGGCAGTAGTATGAGGAGTGATAACAGCTAGACTGTGTGTGATTACTGCGTAGTGGCTGATCAGGCACAGTTATTGCAACCCAGTAGGCTATTGTAATTATTCCACTCACAGCGTGAGCTGGTCAAGGCAGTGGGATGCAGCTACTGAAATCTAACAGCTGATGCAGTTTGCCTCTCATATCAACACAGTGCCATGCGGTGTGCAACCCGTGATCATTACTCAATTACACCCCTGCACCGGAATACAGCTGTCTACGTGTGAGTATTTCACACATACACGTAGGAGAGATGTATAGAGAAGGCAATTCCTGTGAGCCGTGATGATATATTGCAGTGATCAGTGAACCACGCAAAGACACATAGATAGAGTACACACTTCTAGCTCTGTAGTATAAACAACAAACAGACAACTGAGGCTCCCTCACTAGGCTACCAATGTTATCAAATATCCAGATCTAGTGTTGATCAGTGGTGTCTAGATCTGTGTAAGTCACATAGCGGGACTACAGTTGCATAGTCCCCTATATCAGCGCTGATCATAGATATATCAGCGCTGATATGCTCGAGGGTATGCCTATCTGAGCAGTGGGCTCTAGGAGAGCAGCCCCATATAGCAGGACAATTCTGCGGTGTGAGTATAACCCGCAAACTATCCTTAATCTGATACACGGAGGAAGCTATAAGGAGACAGCAGTGTACAGTAGCTGTCGGCAAACAGCTGTTTTCAAATAGAAAGCTTCCCGCGTGTGTATACTGAGATATGGCCAACGCTTGCGTTTCACGTATGCACGCTTCTTCAGTGCCCTGAAGAAGCGTGCATACGTGAAACGCAAGCGTTGGCCATATCTCAGTATACACACGCGGGAAGCTTTCTATTTGAAAACAGCTGTTTGCCGACAGCTACTGTACACTGCTGTCTCCTTATAGCTTCCTCCGTGTATCAGATTAAGGATAGTTTGCGGGTTATACTCACACCGCAGAATTGTCCTGCTATATGGGGCTGCTCTCCTAGAGCCCACTGCTCAGATAGGCATACCCTCGAGCATATCAGCGCTGATATATCTATGATCAGCGCTGATATAGGGGACTATGCAACTGTAGTCCCGCTATGTGACTTACACAGATCTAGACACCACTGATCAACACTAGATCTGGATATTTGATAACATTGGTAGCCTAGTGAGGGAGCCTCAGTTGTCTGTTTGTTGTTTATACTACAGAGCTAGAAGTGTGTACTCTATCTATGTGTCTTTGCGTGGTTCACTGATCACTGCAATATATCATCACGGCTCACAGGAATTGCCTTCTCTATACATCTCTCCTACGTGTATGTGTGAAATACTCACACGTAGACAGCTGTATTCCGGTGCAGGGGTGTAATTGAGTAATGATCACGGGTTGCACACCGCATGGCACTGTGTTGATATGAGAGGCAAACTGCATCAGCTGTTAGATTTCAGTAGCTGCATCCCACTGCCTTGACCAGCTCACGCTGTGAGTGGAATAATTACAATAGCCTACTGGGTTGCAATAACTGTGCCTGATCAGCCACTACGCAGTAATCACACACAGTCTAGCTGTTATCACTCCTCATACTACTGCCAACTGAGGCAAAGAGGGGGGAACACCTGAAATATCAGTTCACTTACTGTTCTGCCTACTAAATTTGAAATCATTAGATCTCAGTCATTGACACATGAGGCTCAAGGACAACAGTGCCCCTTGATGTAGAGGCTTGTCTACTAAGTACTCCACCACCCTGTATGCCTTGTACAGTATGTAGTACGCTGATTCAGACAGCCCATATCATACTGCCCCCCCCCCTCTCATTAGCTGGATCCAATATATGAATCTAACTGTGTAAATACAATGCCAGTCGGTAACCTACCCTGAACATATGTTATAAGGGTCCTTTTACCAAAGCAGTATCTCCATACAGGAGACCATTTACTAAACCACATTGGGGGAAGAATTCTTTTATTCCTCCACATTAGCCTTCAGTGGTATCCAGTACCCATCGGGCTGTCATTGCCTGTATACTTATTAGTTAGGGACATCTGGTTACTTTTTAGTTAAACAATAATACCTCATAGGCTAGTGGTGGTGTGGGGAAGAAACTCTTACGTGGGTCCCTTTCTAGTGCTTTGGTTTAACCCTATTCATAAGACACACCGCCAGGGAGGCTGCCAGCTGTCTTTATACAGATTACACATATAGCGGACGAACAAAGCATTTTATAGCTTACTATTACACATTTCAGATCCGCCTTATAAGGGACAGATCAGTTTCTAAGCAGTAGCCCAGTGACGGCCTTAGTCCTATATTAATAGGCAGCTATACAATAGCATAAGGATCCCGAATATCTATAAGGGATCCCCATATGTTTCATCAACCTAACTTACCAGAGTTACGTTACTAATGACAGTCACGTACTGTTTGATATATATCTTATTTTAAACCCCATTTTTTTATTCATTGATTCAATAAAGTATTTTAATACATTCATTATACATTTAGTTGTGAAGAAGAGTGCTTATATACTAGGTTTCTTTTCTCTATTTATGCACTGAAATAGGGCTATTGCAGTGTCTGGGTGGATGCATGATTTCTATCTTCTCTCCACTTCACCAAAAGCCATTTTTTGTCTAGATACAGTAGATGTAAAACTATGACTGACATCATCTATGTGAATACTATGTTAATTCACCGAAACCCATGGGTAGCTGACCATTTGGGCTACTAGGGGATTAATATGATGTTAAATGTAATGTAGTAAATATTTTATCCCCTGTTCCATATCGGTTAGCTTATCTTGCCTACATTTATAATAGCTTATATATACATTGACAAGATAACACGGTGAATATATATTTTTGTTTTACATTTTCTGTTGGGCCGAATCAAATCCCTACCAGCACGCTTCCAGTGGGCACCACTATTAGGGTGTGATTAATGTATTTATCCAAGCCACCTGTAACTGCTTATTGAGCAGCTTGTGGGAGGTTTATAGTCCCTCCCTTCAAGGTGTATAATCTCCCAGTAAGGTCAATGTAAATTCACTTTCCACTTTACAAGTAGTGAGTGTCTTAAGACTTGCCTACATGTAAGTATCTTTACTGGTATATACCAGTTTTTAACTGCACTAAGTCACATAAGCATATGCTTAGTTTATTATCCCCTTCAGGGTATATTTCACAGAATTCACAAACATTTGTATGCATTTAGCATAGGGACCTGCTATTGAGGCTTACCTTGACATTGGTTAGCAGGCTTGTCATTATTTGATCAAAAGATGCAACCAAAAGTCTCCTTTGTCTTACAGACTTTGGTTTCACTATGTATATTTATTTCCCCATTTATTGTTAGCCCAATGGGAGAAGCGCAGGAATTCACTTTCTGTTTTTGTTTTTTTTTTAAGATAGGGCTAACACCAGCCTAGAGTAGGTGATTAAAAATAATGACTTACTTTTTGACATTAGCCAGGCTCAGATAAATATTCGGACTTAATGACTATTTGGTCAGATTGCATTGCTGCTTTAAATAGACAATAAATAACTGGTGATTGGGTCTGTTTATGGCAAGTAAAAATATCAAAATGTATTACACACCATATGCCTCATAAAGATGCTAAAACACCAACCATGTTCACTCTCATGCTATCCTTGGTCACAAATCAACTATACGGCTGCGTCCCCACTAGTACTGAGCATGTGGAGCTTGCGGCAGTTACTTACATATATAGATATATGTACGTCCCCACTCAAACTGTGAGCGCGCACTCGTGCACGGGCACACACGCTCACCCACGCTCGGAGCTTATGTAAACAAAAAAAATCTAACTTTCCCGTGCGAACAACTACCCACAATGCCCCCCACGCACGTGCATGGAAATGCAGGACAGACGCCACTCATGCTTGGTGCACTCTCCAAGCATGAGCGCGCTGAGCGCCAGCAGGGACTCAGCCTATGGAATCTGTCTACTTGCCAAGATGGCCCACGGACCAGGTCATGTCATGCCCCACCTAAGGCTGCATTTACAGTAAGGGATACGGCAATGGCGACGCGACCGCGTGACGTCAGCCATCGCCATCTCTATAGCAATTCCTGCACTCTTGTGCAGGAGACAGGAGAGGGCAAATGGGGGGCGTGGTGTGGCAGTGAGCGGTCCACCCTCATTGGCTGAACCACTCACATGCTGCTGATATCATGCGCCGATCGCTGAAGACGTAAAAATCCTTTAACTTCCAGCGATCGCGACCGTGTGACATCAGTCATTGCCGTCGCGCCCACTACGGGCACCAGGCAACGGACTTCATGTACTTGCTATGGTGCTGTGCAATGTCGGAGTCGCCATAGCCAGTACTATAAACGTAGTCTTATATGGCTGCTGACAGGATGTAAGCCTCTCTCTGGTCCTCTATTGCCAGTGGTTGCTCCTGGCCTTTAAATAGCAGGCAGTTGCTCCTTGTCTTTGCTCGTGCAAAGTACTTTGTGCATTGGATCCTGGTTGTCTTGCTGGTGTTTGGATTCCTGCTTGGATCTGACTACCTTTGCCTGCCAAGGGAAAAAAAACTCCAACGCACAGCCCTGAACAAAGTAGGTCCAACAAAACTAATAAAAATATTTGAAATGCTTTATTCTTCCATAGTTTAAAAAAACTGAGGTAGGTACCCTCCTACGCGTTTTGGGCAATCCGCCCTTTATCAAGGAGTAAACTTTGTCTACCATCTTTGCCTGCCACCTGCCTTGACCCCGGAATTGAACCTGACTACCCCTGTCTGCCGCCTGCTTCAACCTCGGAACTGGACCTAACTACCTTTGCCTGTTGCCTGCCTCAACCTCAGAAATGGACCTGACTACCCTTGCCAGCCGCCTGCCTTGTCCCGGGGGAACTGGACCTGACTACCCCTGAATCTCAGGCCTCTAATCCCAGACCAAGGTCGGTGTATCACTTCCTACCTCTTCCCTGCGTGTGTGTATCCTGGTGGCAGTCAGCAACGTTACATCAACTAAGTTTCATAAACATGTTAAAATATCATGTATACAAATACAGTACATATAAATATTAGTGTGTTGATTTCTTCAACAGATATTACAAAATCAGGTGGATAGCCGTTAATAATCTAGAAAATACTTGAAAAAATGTCAATTAATTTAAGGTGTTTCTATAAGTTTATGTGCAACGCCGTTTAATTTGTAGTTATGTTCTATTAAGTATCCATGCATATTAAAACAGTGAGACTATATAGAGGGACATGAGGACTATAAAATATCCATCTTGCCACTACAAATGAGATTTAATGCAATCAGAAATACATGACTACACTAACTTATTGCTTTTGATCGGTTAAATCATTAATTTTCATGACAAATAAAAAATGCACGATCATTTGATTATAAATGTAAATGCTTGTCGTTCCAAATTAATTGTCTAAAGAAGACTCCTGTATTACATAACTTTGTATACTTCAGGGAAAAGTTGTTTTTAACATTTGTTAGGTTTAATAAAATGTGATGTACTGTATTATATTGGCATGCCTGTCCTTCCTTTCCCTCTCTTGTCACCGTTCATGCTGCATCAGCTTGATCAAAATAATATCATTATACTATTGTTACTACTATGACTTGGGCAATTAGTAGCTTATAAGAATGCATTTATGGCAATCTGTGAATGAGGCAGTTTTGCAATAGTCAGGGTGTAATAGAGCCCAATCAGTTTCTTTCATTCAATATGTACGCTGTGACCCTAGTTTTGATGAGAACTCTAAGCTATTTCATCTTTAAATAAAAAGAATGTCTGCAAGCAATTATGGTGGTGTGTTAATTGGTTATTCCTTTTTATCATTTCTTCTGTATAAAGCACTGCTAACGAAACCCTTGTTTTCTAACTACTTTCAGTTCTTTATCCCTCCATCCCACCCTCTCAGCAGTAAACTTTTCGAAAGTGTACTTTTTTGGTGGGTTAATTTCTCTACAGGAAGTTTTGATGTGTTTTTTGGTTTTGTGCATATGACAAAATTGGGTATACAGACACCACAGTGATTTGTACAGCGCTTAAACCCACTCAAGATTAGTAAGTGAAACAAATAATCTAATGTGACAATCACATACTTCTCAATAATCACACATATAGTGACATAAAATTAAAAAAAAAATATGGGGTGAGTGTTAGGTAATTGATAAAATCTCAACCTCTGGTGGGAACTATTTGGGATTCCCTTTTAGATTATAGACTTGTCCAGGATCCAGAGGGAGCATATGTATCAGGATTACCCCAAAAAGGAAGAAAAGGAATATAGTGTAGAAGTGTTACAGTATGTAGCTTTGAAGAGGGTTGGCGTCTTGACTCTTTCAAAGTGCCTGCTTACAGTGTTCACACAATATACGGGCAGATAGAATAATATCCAGGTAACTAGATCAGGATCTCTAGTTTGCAGATAAATCTCATAAGAAAAGGAAAAGAAGAAACCGATTGTGCACACCAATCTGAAACTTTATCTCACATAAAATAAGCAGAAAATATGTACTCACATTGTGTACATGTTAAATGGAAACATAAAAAGTGTTGGACGCTTGGGATCGTAATGCGCCGTGGAGGTAACAATTTGCGCCTTCTCCCTATCTTTAGGTTTTCTCTCCGCAGCCCGATCACTGAGTGATCCTCTGGTTTGGCGTCTCACGTCACTTCCTACCGGGTCGACGTCACATACAGGCTCACAGAGATAGAGACAAGATCTTGGGTCAGCGAGTCCTCCCAGCGCCGCCTCCTTGCGTCTCAGCAACAGCAGCCAATAGGATTTTTAATCACAGTGTTATGTACACTATGCGAGAACATGTGACTTAATTGATATAATTAGACAAGCTATAAATATGTTCTACCCACTATGGGGAGTATACTGCTCATTACGAAGCTGACAAGTTCAGTAAAACGCGTAGAGCTATTGGCTGCTGTTGCTGAGACGCAAGGAGGCTGCGCTGGGAGGACTCGCCGACCCGAGAACTTGTCCATATCTCTGTGAGTCCGGTTGTGACGTTGACCCGTTAGGAAGTGACGTGAGACGTCAAACCAGAGGATCACTCAGTGATTGGACTGTAGAGAGAAAGCGTAGAGACAGGCAGAAGGCGCAAATTCTTACCTTCACGGCGCACAACGACCCCAAGCGTCCAACACTTTTTATGTTTCCATTTAATATGTACACATTGTGAGTACATATTTGCTGCTTATTTTATGTGAGTTAAAGTTTCAGATTGGTCTGCACTCCTAGATCCTGATCTAGTTACCTGGATATTATTCTATCTGCCCGTATATTGTGTGAATACTGTAAGTAGGCACTTTGAAAGAGCCAAGACCCCTACCCTCTTCAAAGCTACATAACAATACTACACTATATTCCTTTTCTTCCTTTTTGGGGTAATCCTGATACATATGCTCCATCTGGATCCTGGACAAGTCAAAATTGGATGTACAACTACAATACATTTTTAGACTCTCATGGTCACTGCTTTCAAAGTAGCTTTATACGTAAACTTGAAGTGTAAATGTTTTCTTAATTTAGATATCAGTAGCAGTCACTACATCATTTGCATTCATTTTTTACACATATCAGTTTTTATTGGGCAGCAACTTTGTTCTGCTACATACTGTATAGCTCATGTTGCTCTTTTGTGAGTTGCTAAGTTTAATGGCTCTTCTCAATCCAAAATATGATGTTACATTCACTCACCAAGTTATAGGTACAGTCCACTTAGGACTAACGTGAACTAACAACTGTGCTAGGTTTAATCGAGAAACACAAAGGGGCCTATTCTATAAGCCTTCATAGCCCACTTATTGAGGCCTTTTCGCCCAAAAGTCCTACTGCTATTCTGTAAGCCTCAATAAGTAGGCGATAAAGGTATGAATCACCAATTTTTTCAGCTGTCCAAAACAGATAGCCGGGTGAGCAGTGATAAGTCCCTTAACGACAGGTTCTGAAACTCAGGCAATTCTAGTAGGCTTGATTAGTTTATGAAAGCTAATTGCAGCTCCAGAATGGCAAGTTTTTCCCGAAATCCTCACTCCAGGAAAAGTTGGCGTGAGGCTGGGGACAACCTGCAGAGAAAGTGGCAAGAGAGGACTTAGAAAAAAATGTTTTTTTCCTTCATCAGATTCATGCCGGGAGTCTCCGGAGCTGATACACATTAATATTAGGAACAGAGCCCCCCGGCACGAATCCCATGCAATAAAAATGCATTTACAGGCAACATAATTACTATAGCGGCTAACCGCTAAGGCAATGACAGGGTTAAATACCAGTGCCATGTTTGTTGTGGGTAGCGGGGGTGGGTGAAGGTGGTATTTGGCCCTTGGTGGGTGTTTAGGCTTTGCAGGGTGGTTGCGGGCTGAGTTAACCCCTCATTACCTTTGCGATTAATACCGCTAAGGTAATGAAGGGGCTAACCCCTCCCACTATCACCCGGTAAGTCTAAACATCCATCCTGGGGCTACTACCCCCTTCACCCAATCCCTCTACCAACAATAAACAAAAATACACACAACAACCCTACTACCCACCTCCTCTACCCCCAACAACCCCCCACAACACATACAGTACAATAATTGAAAAAAATTCTATTATCCACATATGGATAATGGGGCATTAGACCATTATAAAATCAAACATTAGCCAGCCAGCATAAATAAAGTAAATAAAATGTTCAACTTACCGCTGCCATCATGGAGGGTGTCCTCGTCAGCATACTTTAGGTCCATGCCCTCCGTTACCAGCAAGAGTACAATCAAAATACTATCTAATGGCCCCTAACCCCTTAATCACCTTAGCGGTTAATAATCGCTATATAAATTAAGGGGTTAACCCACCCTCCCCCATTACCCACCCGGGAGGCCTAACCACCCACCCGGGACCACTATTCCCACCCTCTACACACTGATTGGCACAGTGGTATATCATACCCTTATAATATGGGCATGATAAGCCACTATAGCGCTCAATGGTCAACCTAATACAAATAAATAAGGCCAAAAATACACAATAATTCAAGAAATACACAAGCACCGAAACACCCCAACAATAAAAGAACTAAAAAGCCTCAACTACACATCAATTACATTAATCTATAATTAAAACAGCAATAAAATTCAAATTGTGTTATTACAAAACATAAGAATACAAATAAATATACACCTATCCAACAAATCAATTAAAGAAATAAAACCACTAGCCAACCAATACATTAATTATTTTAAACCACTTGCCAACAGATCAATTAATTAGTTTAAACCAGTAGCCAACAAAACAATTAGTACATTTTAAACGCTAACCAATCCTAAAATGTACTAAAAATAAGCCATTCAAAACAATTTCATCCAAATAATAAACAGAAATAGAAAACATAACAATCAATTGAAAACACGCATTTGCCAAAAAAATTCATTGGCTGTCATTGTATTTATCTGTACCCTAAAGGGGCAAAGTTTAATACACTAGCAGTCAATGGGCAATCAAAAACATAAAATAAATACATACAGTACCGACCAAGTTTATTCTAATACGGCTAGAGCCGCAAGCCGCAAGGTTTCCCGGCTTTGATGGAGAATCCCCTCGGCGTGCCGCGCATCACCGATGCGCGGTCACGCTTCATCGGGAGCGTGCGCACATGGCGTGCATGCTCAGGGCTCCCTGAAGGGAGGCCTGGTGTCCTGCGATGTGGGGGATGCGCTGGGGGGCTCCGAGGGACCCGGCGGACCCGGAGTGGGGAGGGGGAAGCCCCAATCGGAGGACCAATCCTCTGAGGCTCCGGCACACGCGCGGGACACCTCGGCGCGCGCCCGAGATCTGCTGCGGCCGAGACCGGGTAAGTGTTAGACTAAGCTCGGCCGCAACAGTACAATGAAAAACACAGAAAAAATGGTACCGGGAGCTTCTAGTGTAGTGGTAACGACAAGTGTCTATAAATGTGATTCACCCAAACATAAGTGAATGCATTTTACGAAATGTGCTAGGCTAATAAAAAGTGACAATAGCTTTCAGCACACTATAGTGAAAAAATAAAATTAAATTAAATGCAGCATCTCTACACCCTTAAAGTGGACTGTCCAGGTCCAAAATGCAAAGCGTTGTCTTCCAGGTCAGGGGAGCACTGCAGATCTCAGATGATATATGTGGAGAAGTGAAGAAAATATAATGGTGCAGACAATAAAATCAAAGTGAATCCAAACAATAATATGTCTCACTCACATATTTCTTCTGTAAATAGAAGACATATCAGAGACCCATCTCTCTCTGATAAGAGCCCTTTACAAGGACACTCAGGTAGACAGCTGTTTGTGGATGATAAATCTTGAATAGTATGCCGTATATGTGGTGATTTCCTATTCCATCCCTCCCAGGGATTGGGATAAAGAAGAAAGAGCGCACAATGGTATAGTATGTTGAAAAAAGGTCTATTTCATCTGATAATGTGTGTATCAAGGGGGGACTCCATTTTGACTGCGATATAACCATTATATACTAATACTGCCATTATGCCATTATGCTTTTTAGTCAGATGTTAAACTGACCTTTTACCCACTTAATGGGGGCTGAACTACTGAACTATGGGCCTTATGCAGAGAGCATAGAATTTTTAAATTGGCGAATTTCATAAAAAGTAGCTTTTTTGGAGAGTTTTATTCTCCATATGCAGAAAAGTGCGAATTCTGCTATGTTTAACATGGATGCGTGTGGCGAGTTTAAATTGGCGAGATGCGCGCTTCAGAAACGTGTAAAAACAAATTTGCGCCTTTTTTTCCCCTTTACTATAGGCGGCGAGCGCCATCTTGCCATCTTTTCCTGGCGCGGCAAAAATGCGAGAATCGCGGCATTTTTTGGCGCGAACAGCCGCTTTATGCCGTTCGCACCTCTCTGCATTCGGAGAGTTTTAAAAATGGCGAGATGGAGGTTCTCGCCAGCCGCGAGGCGAGTTTTAGCAATTGAAAAAATAAAATGGCGCGTTTTTCGGAACTCGCCATTTTCTGCTGGTTTCTGCGCGAAATTGTACAAAAAATGGCGAATTTCGAAATAACGATGCTCTCTGCATAAGGCCCATTGTATGTTCAGACATATTTCACAATGTAGAAACAGGAAGTTCTAAGCCAACCGTGCTTAGCCTAAATTTATGAAATGTCTTAACAACAAGAATTATGACGCTCCCTAGACTGCCCCAAGATCGGGCAACTAGACTAGTTCCCAAATCGTAACTTTCCATCTGTCACTTTTTAGATAAACATAAAGGGAAGTAAGTTTATCACGTATACGTGTTTTTTCTACGCTCGCTCGCCTATATAACCTGATTCCAAGGTAGCAGTAGAGAATAAATTTACATCATCTATAAGAACATATAAGTAATCCACTCACATTCTTTAGTAAGGAACAGTACAAGGGAGAGAACCGCTGGTACACATGGGGTATGCGCCGTCTGTACTGCTGCCTCGTGCGCTTCCGCATACGTCACGCTTACATCACGTCCTGTGATGACTCGAATGAGGGCGGAAGAGGCTTCTCTGGATACTCGTCTTCTGCAGCTTGCCAGGACCCTCCGTGTCAGCACTCAGTGGTTCCAAGAACATCAGTTTCTATGCGATTCACTATGACTTCTTCAGGAATCGTGTTGTTTGTCTCATATGCTTGCTATATACTGTATAGCTAATACTTCATGACTAATCAAAAACACGTGTCCCCACATAAGTGTATTATTAACCACTTAACTGCTCAGTACCTAGCAGCTAAGTGAAAAGACATGCAAATAATGATCATAGTTACTCATACTATACTAATACATAAACAATCTAATGTGTCTAATTGACCCTTATTTCAAATACAATAGAAATACAAAATTACAAAAATATACCAACATTTTATTTAAAAATGACTAAAAATTATGCAATTAATAATCACAAGGAAGAGGAAATCTAAAAAGACATGGAAGTAGAAAAAGACATATTAATACTACTTGTATAAAATGCTATAGCCTTATACTAAAAATGCATTAATGTCTATATCTACATTTAGACCTTTCGGTATTAATAATTATAACAAGACAAGTGTGCAACTAAAATAAACAAAAAATTGTGAAATGATGGTGATTAAATATTACTACTAAGTACCCAAGTGAGTAGCATAAATAATTACTGTGTTACCAGTCAAAGAAAAAAGGGATCGTCTGCTGCTGTAAATAAGGTAGCCAAGGACCCTTGGTATCTAGACAAAACAAAACAAAGAACAGCGCACAACGCTCATCGTAAAAATGTAAATACAATTTTATAATAAAAATGATTCAAGGTTCTGCGTACTTCAATTAAATGAAAGACAGGCACAGAATGTAACAATGATAGCTGTTACCACTCATGGACACTGGAACACACAAGAACAGCAGGGGTGGATGTCTTTGTCCACATCAGAAATCTGCGGTCAAATGGACTGCAGGAGCCCCATCTGCTTAAGGATGTGCTCAGAGAGTCTAATGTTCTCATCCCCAGAGTCCAAGAAATGATGTCCAATGCTCCATTGGATCAGGAGTCGCAGTAGTTGCACTCACAGCCTCGTGGGACAGCGTCTGATGTCTGACACGCGGCACCACGCTGAGTGCCGTCCGGCGATGATGATGTCACCGTACCAGCATCGATAGGAGGAGTAATCAAAATGATGCTAAATCAACAGAATGCTGTCATATAACACACTGAATTACATTCAGGTTGATAAGTGGTACATTCCAAACGGATGTTGCCTCGTCAAGATCGTCTGCTAAAATGAGACATACAGACCTTTTCTATGGCCTATAACATCACGTTTTAGGAGAGATGATGCATACACTCAATATTATAAGTAGAGGTAGGGGTACTTAGCTGCTGGTGCTTGACAGTCAGGGTAATCCTAAAGTCCCAGTCGTAGTCAACATTCACAAAAAGAAGAAGCAAGTACACAGTCTTAAACACAATGCTTTTAGTGATCCGAAGTATCGGCTGTGCAATACAGCCTTTTTCAAGGTGAGGGCTACAGTGATTAAATAAATACATATATTTATACCCCATATTTGCTCACTTACCCCACCTCGCTCCGATGTTCTCCTCCTCCCTCGACGCCGACGTCACCCGATGACGTCAGCTATCTGAAGAGGTGGACTCCGGGCAGCCTGCAAAGGCAACACTGTAAACACAAAGGGAGCTATGCACTAAGCTGTGATAAGTCGTTTTAAGCACGCAAAGTGCTCTTAGAACGTGATGTTCCGCCGAACACGATTCACTAAGTCACGCAAACAGGCACTTTGCGTTCTTAAACTGACCTATTCTTGGAAATTTTTCAAAGTCCAACTTTGATTGTACGATAACCTGTTTGCGTTCAATTCTGCCCTTCTTCAGGATTCACTAAGCTATGCAAAGTTATCATACGCGAAAGTTCTGTTCAAAAAAGCTCGCCAACTAAAGGCAGATGATAAAAAAGCTGGACTTTGAAACATTTCTTTGTTTACATTTTTGCATGCACAACACCCATACAACTGACTCGCTGGGAGGCCGGGAGGCCCGCGGGTGTCCCCGGCTGACCCCGCGGGGATCCGGGGGTCCCCGGCTCACCAAGCTGGGGTCCCCTCGGGAGTCCCTAGCTCACCAAGCGGGGGTCCCCGTGGGAGTCCATGGGTCCCCGCGGCCGTCTTGGGGTACCCGCGGGCCTGCAGTACCAATTTTGTGCCTCCAAAAAAATAAACAATATTTCTAACTAAATACACCCCCCTCCCCCTGTCCCCTAAAACATACAATACAGTAATGGGAAAAATTACTATTATCCACATATGGATAATAATGCATTTGCCCATTTAAAATACATATAAATTCATCCTCGTCTTCATCCTGCCCATGTCCCTCCGGTGCTGCAAAATATACACAACAATCAAAATAGCCAATGTAATGTCCCCTAACCCCTTAATCACCGTAGAGGTCATTAACCGCTACAGTCATTAAGGGGTTAACCCACCCTGCCCCCATTCATTTGTACAGTGGGTTATATATATATATATATATATATATATATATATATATATATATATATATATATATATATATATATATATATATATATATATATATATATAACTATAATACTGAGTTAAGTTATGGTGAGTAAAAAAAGTGACAAAAACCCTCCACAGGAAAGCAAATATGCAAATATAGCTGTATGCTCATCTGCATGTCTTAGGCAGGTCTGCAACCCCGCCTTTCCCCATCATCACCCAGCATACAGCACTTCCACTGCAGCAAGGGATTCTGGGAAATGACATGCAAATGAGCACACAGTGTCTATAGGGAACCATGTTAAAAATGGTTATTGAGGCAAAAAGTGACACTGTGTGCTCATTTGCATGTCATTTCCCAGAATCCCTTGCTGCAGTGGAAGTGCTGTATGCTGGGTGATGATGGGGAAAGGTGGGGTTGCAGACCTGCCTAAGCCATGCAGATGAGCATACAGCTATATTTGCATATTTGCTTTGCTGTGGAGGGTTTTTGTCACTTTTTTTACTCACCATAACTTAACTCAGTATTATGGTTTAGTCTATCCCATAGCCTCTCTTGCATTCCCAGTAAAATCAACCCCACACTTATGAGACCCATCAAGGTCAAAACAGCTGTCTGTGGGTGGTTTTCTGGGTATGCACCTTAACCCTGGCTGTGCTCAAAGCTGTGACCATGCAGCAAGCTTAAGCCTATAGGGAACCATGTTAAAAATGGTTATTGAGGCAAAAAGTGACACTGTGTGCTCATTTGCATGTCATTTCCCAGAATCCCTTGCTGCAGTGGAAGTGCTGTATGCTGGGTGATGATGTGGAAAGGCGGGGTTGCAGACCTGCCTAAGACATGCAGATGAGCATACAGCTATATTTGCATATATATATATATATATATATATATATATATATATATATATATATATATATATATATATATATATATATATATATATATATATATACATATATACATATATACATACATACAAACACATATACACATATACACATATACACATATATACATACATAACACCAATATACAAGTAAATGTTTCAGGATTACATAAACATGTATAAATCAAAACATGAAATCAGAATCTCAACATCAGCACATTGCAATAAAATTAGTCGAGCAGCACATTTGATCTTCACATTAAAACACCAGCACTTTTAAAAATAAATGATAGCTCCTCTCCCAACACACCAGCACCTAGACAAATATATATCAAATCTCAAACGATTGCATTTGAGTGTGTACATGATTGAATTAATCTGTGCATCATGTAACACTATGCAAAATCAATTTCAAAATAAAATACACTATGAACAATGTCCCCTAACCACCAAAGCCATCCACAAAATAAAATAGAAACTAAGCAACATAAATACATTTACCATCAATCAATTAATCAATTTCCTAAACCAATTACAATACAATCCAAATCAATTATACAATTCACTATTCAATTCCTAAAGCCAAACCATTGCCAAAAAAATTCTAATTAAAAGTAACCATCATTCAAATCTAACTACCAGAAAGAAACCATTAAAAATTACATGTAACTAAATAAAAATTACATTACACACACCAATGTATAAATAAAGCTGCTAAATACATTTGAAATACATGAAAAGAACATAAACATTAGCAAAACAATCATTTATTATCCCTGTATGTCTATCCATATAAATATACATAACATACAGGGGCAATAAAAGAGCATATAAAACAATGCATTTACATCCAAAAATCACATACAATACACCCATTCAGTGTCCCTGAATGTATGTATATCCATAGGGACATAGATCAATTCAGGGGCATTAAATTGAAAAATAAAATACACAAAAAAAAAAATCAAAAAACCTGTAAACGTTAAAATAATAGACTTTTCTTTTGTTTACTTACCATTAGATGGCCCACTCACCGAAATCCAGGGGAACCGGAAGATCTCAAACCAATCCACATGTAACCATAAAAAAAAAAAACATTACAATCCACGTATGTGTCTTCTTTCTTCTATTTGTAATCCATTCCGTCAGTCTTGGGGAATTCTTATCTTCTTTTGGGTCTTCTCTGTCTTCTCGGTCTTCTTCCGTCTTCTTCCATCTTCTTCTGCCACACCCTTCTTCTCTTCTTAGGAGGGGAGGTCTTCCCTCCACGCCATCTGGCTTCAAAATTAGACGACATAGGCTTTTATAGGCCTATGACGTCACATTTTCGTCAAATGGTTCCCACGGCCCTGATTGGGCCATGAAAAAATATTGGCCCAAGCAGCACATGTTTGGTACTAGGTGGCGAGTAGATTTTTGTGTGTGGCGAGTAGATTTTTTGGTGATTTGTCAACCACTGTATATACAAATATATGTATATGTATATATATATATAGAACACACAAATGAAAAAGAAAGACAACCCCCTTGTTAGCACTCTAAATTACACCTAAACAAAATCTACTAATAAAGATTATATTGCAAGAACCAGATCCACTGCAGAGTCAGAAAAATGAACAAGATTTTATTGGAATAACAGCAAGACACACTTAAAAATATGAATATACTAAAGACATCCTAACAAAATATATGTATCAAAAATATATTGGATAAAAGGGGGACTGTTAATCTAGTGAATGAATTCTATTTTACCTCAAAAAAACTAGAATGTGTCTAAATGAATATAAATTGTAACACAAAAGTAGTTTAATATAACCCTTGAAGGTAATACAAAATATTATAAATCCCTACTGGCATGAATGCCTAATAGAGAGATATATGATGGATTGTGGCATGGAGGAAAAGTATATGATCAATAACCCAGTATACAGCCAGGAAAAATAATGTCTGATGTCAAAAGTTTCAGATCTAACTGCAAGTTTTCTCTGTAGTAGTTTCCTGCTGTCTATGATATTTCTATGCCTGATTTCTAAAGTTTCAGATTCAACTGCAGGTTTTCTTTGTTTATATGATATCCCTACGCCTGATGTCTAAATATTCAGCTGTAACTGCAGGTTCTCTCTGTCTGTATGATATCCCTACGCCTGATTTCTAAAGTTTCAGATATAACTACAGGTTTCTCTGTCTATGTTTTTTCCTTGCATTTATAAATCTCTGTGACTGATGCTAAAGTCTCAAAAGGTCAGCTCTCCTATCTTGTGTCTCTCTGTGTCTAATATTCCTGTTGTTCATTCTAATGCTTCTGTTTTAAAAACACATTTCCTCTTTACTGGTTTCTTAGGAAGTGTGGTTTCCCCATGTCTGAAATTATGGCTCCCACTCAAACAGTCTTGAGCAGTAAATGTGAACACAGTACCACTGATTCTTCAGAACTTCTCAAAGCAAGGAAGAAGAAGAAAAAGAAGGGAGGCATTACTGTGGAAGTTGCAGAAGGAATTAAGAATGAAAATGTAACCTCAGAGTCTGCATTTGATGAAAGAGATATGCTGCAGCTTAAGGCAACTCACAGACGTATCTCAAGAATAGTGGAAGAAAAGAAAGATGCCCCAACTCAGACGCTTCAAGCTGCACAGAAAGCGATTGATTGTCTTTATGGACGTATAGATAAGGAGCAAGAAGCCAATTCTGCACTACAAAGCTGTTTATCCTCAGCAATTGCTAAGTGTGTTCTCCAGGAGAAAGAAAAAGAGCAGTTGGAGAGTGACCTGGATGTCATGTCAGGTGAGCTGGAGAAGGCATATACTGATGCTGCTGAGAATCGGCGCCTCGCTTCTAAAAGTAACGAATTCCTGGAAATCTCTATGAAGGAAATTGACAGGCTTAATACAGAGCTTAAAGTCTCCCAGGAGGAGATTTGCTACTTCAAAGAAGAGATGGAAGTCGTTCGGGAGGAGAGATGCTACTTGAAAACAGAGATACGTTCTATGAGAGACGCCTCCGAAGAGTTAAATAGTAGGTTTGAAACTATAAACCAAATGAGTAAGAACTTCTCTGTCCAAGCCAGTGAAGGAGATAAAAGACTCCATGAATCAGAAGAGGAGAAGAGACTATTAATAGAAGAAAAGTCAAGGATGCAATTAGCGCTGGAAAAAGCAGAGGGTGACTGGGAAAAAGAAAAATATCAGTTGGAGAATGACAGGTTGATCTTGTCAAGTAAGCTGGAGAAGGCCTACGCTGATTCTGCCCAGTACCAGACTTTCATGGCTCAAGTTGATGCAGCACTGGAAGCATCTCAGAAAGAGGTTCACAGGCTTACTACAGAGCTGGAAGCCTCTAAGGAGAAGAGTTGCCACTTCAACACAGAACTATGTTCATTGAGAGAAATCTTCGAAGGGTTAAATATCAGGTTTGAAACTGTAACCCAAGAGTGCAAGAATCTCTATGTCCAAGTCAGTGAAGGAGATAAGAAACTCCATGAATTAGGAGAGGAGAAGAAACAGTTGGCCCAGGAAAAGTTAGATGTGCAGACAGCACTGCAGAATGCAGAGAGAGTGCTGCAAGAAGAACGTGTCTCCCTGGAGCGGCGCACACAAGCAGAAAAGATGCTGCAGAGTCAGCTGCGAGAACTGCGTACACATCTGCAGGACACCAAGGAGAAATGGGTGAATGCTGAAGAAAAGCAGCGAGTTCTGCAGGAAGAAAGTTTCCAGACTGCCTACATAATAAAGATGCTGCAAGATTATTTGAGTACCCAGTGTGTCCCCAAAGAACAGCATGAGGAGCTGAAGGCCACACTGAGCATAACCAGAGCCTCGCTGGAGGAAGAGCTAAAGCTAGCAGCTGAACACACATCTCAGCAACTCAAAGCGCTGCAGGCGCAGATCGCTGAGCTCAAGACACAGCTTGCCAAAAAGGAGGAGAGAGAGAAGGTGTCCATCTGTCAAGTGGCTGGCCTGACACAGCGCTATGAGGTCAAAATGGCCGATGCCTGCAAATTATTGGACCACACAGCCCGTAATAAGGTCCGGCTGTAGCTGGAGCTGTACGATGCCCGGGAGGAGTACCAGCAGCTGCAGATCAGAAATGAGATGCAACATATTTAAGCTTTACTCTGAGTCAGCTGGGAGATATGGAGTCGCGACTCAACTCCAAAAAAGCTAAATTGACAACTGCTTTGAGTGGGAAAAGAAGTGCAGAAGGACAGCTTCAAGAGCTGAAAACTCGAATAGCTGGTTTTTCATTGGGTGATGCCACAAAACGGCAGTCACAAGAGGAGACCATGGAGAACGAACTCTGTGTCCCCAATGACTCATGTGGAAAGGCTGCACCCGTCCTTGATGCCCATATTCCTGATGTCTCTGTCCCTGCTTTTGGGTTGAACGCACCCATTCGAAGGTTCCTTGCAGCAACCAATGTACCTGTGGAGTACCCTCTGCCCGCTGACAAACCACCAGAGGTGGGTCTCCTTGAGTCCACTTTTCATCAAGGCCTCTGGGAAGAGCCTGGAGGATCATCCGGAGAACGCTCTCGAGAGGGGGGAGTAATGTCAGGGTCGCCTAGACCTCCTGCCTAGCCATAGCTTCTTTGTCCACTGGGTGTGCTGCTGCCTTCTGTTTCCTCTGTGTTCCTCTGTCTGCCTGTCTGTCTTCTTGTTGCTCCTGTCTCTGACCTTTATAGCTCTGCTTCCTGTCTGTTGCTTTTGCCTTTGCTTGAAGTCAGACTCCTACAGTATTGCACATGCCTCTGATCCTGATCTGTTTCCTGTACCTGTATTATAGAAGTCTGTTCACAGTAAAAGCCCTTGCTAGTAATCTGGCTTGTCCCTGTTTGTTCCTTGCTCCCCGGTCTCAGTCTCTGCTCCCCAGTCTCAGTCCCTGCTCCCCGGTCTCAGTCCCTGCTCCCCGTTCTCAGTCCCTGCTCCCGGACCTGTCCTGCCCCGCCTGTCCTGTTCCAGTCTCCTCGTTGCCGACCTCTGCTTGTTACCTGACTTCGCTACCTGCCACCTGCCTCGGACCCCTGCTTGTTACCTGACTTCGCTACCTGCCGCCTGCCTCGGACCCCTGCTTGTGACCCCTACTTCGCTTCCTGCTGTTCCGGCCACTGAGATCCTACCCGCCACAGGAGTCTCCCGTAACACTGCGACAGGTCTGCAACCCTGTCTTTCACCATTATCCCCCAGCACACAGCACTTCCACTGCAGCAAGTGATTCTGGGAAATGACATGCAAATGTGTGCTCATTTACCAAAAACATAGACAATTGCACACTCACACTTTTTCAGTGTATTAAAAGTGTTTTATGGGACAAGCCCATGCACCAGACAGGCGTCAGACTTCCACTGCTTCCTTCCGTTCCATGTGGTTGTGTAAACCGCAAGGCTTTGCTGCTGCTGGTGTCACCATCTCAGCGTCTCTCCGACAACACGGATGAGCAACTTGCGGTTCCTAGTCTGCATGGCTCTACACGAACCCTCTCCAATGAGATGACAGGGAACTTCTGCATTGGCGTCTGCACTCAGGCGTCTGGCCTGCTCCACCACTGTAGCTCCTATACCACGTGACCCTATGCGTTTCTTCCGTCTCAGCGGATTTCATCAGGGGATGGACTATCGTTGTAATGACTTTTTATAGTGCTTTAGTCCAATAGAACAAATCAAACCCAAATGGTTTTAATCAATTAAATTAATTCAGGTCATCTGTGCTGGGTGTTGACAGAGTAACAAATCACTTAAGAGAGGACAATAATTAGATTGCACATATCACAAATGGCCATAAGGAAGTATAACATATAGCTAACACCATGGGCATCCGCAGGGGGGGCAAGGGGGGGCGCTTTCCCCCCCCTGGATCCTCGCAGTCGCAGCATTAATTTAATAAAATATGCTGAGGGAGGAAGAGGCAGCTGAGCCACGGCCCGGGATTGGATGGGAGGCGGGGCTAGCTGCAGCAGTCACGCAGGGGTGGGGGCCACCACGTGCTCTCCCGCACTGACCGCTGTAACTCCCCATCCGGACCGGCACCCAGACTCTCCCTCTGGCCCTGCTCCCTCCTGCACCCCGGCAGACGGCAGTGTGGCCGCATTATCGCATAAGGTAGGGAGTGGGACACGTGGGACCAGGGAGAGATGGCATGGAAATGCGGGGGAGAGACTGAGATTGGGGGGGCAATTTGGCAAAGAAGCTTGGGGGGGGGCGAGGGAGATTGGGGGTGGGGGGAGGTTGGGGGGGCAAAGAAGCTTGGGGGGGGCGAGGGAGATTGAGAGATGGGAGATGCAGGGGGGGTGAGATGGGAGATGCATGGGGGGGAGAGATGGGAGATGCAGGGGGGGGAGAGATGGGAGATGCAGAGGGGGGGAGAGATGGGGAGATGCAAGGGGGGGCCAGGGGGAGAGATGGGAGATGCAGGGGGGGAGAGATGGGAGATGCAGGGGGGGGGAGAGATGGGAGATGCAGAGGGGGGGGAGAGATGGGAGATGCAGAGGGGGGGGAGAGATGGGAGATGCAGGGGGGGGAGAGATGGGGAGATGCAGGGGGGGAGAGATGGGAGATGCAGGGGGGGGGAGAGATGGGAGATGCAGGGGGGGGGGCTGGGGGGAGAGATGGGAGATGCAGGGGGGGAGAGATGGGAGATGCAGGGGGGGGAGAGATGGGAGATGCAGAGGGGGGGGAGAGATGGGAGATGCAGGGGGGGGGAGAGATGTGAGATGCAGGGGGGGGAGAGATGTGAGATGCAGGTGGAGAGAGATGTGAGATGACGGGGGGGAGAGAGATGTGAGATGCAGGGGGGGGAGAGATGGGAGATGACGGGGGGAGAAAGATGGGAGATGCAGAGGGGGGGGGGAGAGATGTGAGATGCAGGGGGGGAGAGATGGGAGATGCAGAGGGGGGAGAGATGTGAGATGCAGGGGGGGGAGAGATGGGAGATGCAGGGGGGGAGAGATGGGAGATGACGGGGGGGGAGAGATGGGAGATGACGGGGGGGGAGAGAGATGTGAGATGCAGGGGGAGGGAGAGATGGGAGATGACAGGGGGGAGAGAGATGGGAGATGCAGAGGGGGGGGGAGAGTGTTTGTATGTGTATATGTGTATGTGTCAAATATAATAAATAAAAATATTTTTATTTGCAATGGTTTTTTATTTTATTTAAAAAATACATTATGCACATGCATACACACGCAAACACACGCATAAAAACACACACACAACACACATGCAGGGGGGGAGAGATGGGAGATGCAGAGGGGGAGGAGAGAGATGGGAGATGCAGAGGGGGGGAGAGAGATGTGAGATGCAGGGGGGGGGAGAGATGGGAGATGCAGGGGGGGGGGAGAGATGGGAGATGCAGGGGGGGGGAGAGATGGGAGATGACGGGGGGGAGAGAGATGTGAGATGCAGAGGGGGAGGAGAGAGATGGGAGATGCAGAGGGGGGGAGAGAGATGTGAGATGCAGGGGGGGAGAGATGGGAGATGCAGGGGGGGAGAGATGGGAGATGCAGAGGGGGGGGAGAGATATGAGATGCAGGGGGGGAGAGAGATGGGAGATGCAGAGGGGGGGGGAGAGTGTGTTTATGAATAATGTGGTGCAACTGCATGGAATGGTGTTTTTTTAATATTTAATATTGCTTTATTAACCTTCAAGCTTTCTCAAATTTGCTTGAAAATGCACCATTTGCCCAATTTTTTTCAAAATTTTCTCGGGGGGAAAACCCCCCTTATGCTGGTTGGGCTCGCTCGCCACGGTGCACTCACCACCACTTTCACGCCGGGCACTGGCCGTTAAAATTATGCCCCCCCCTGAAAAAATTTCTGCGGACGCCCATGGCTAACACAACATACTAGACCATAAAATATGATAATTTGTCATTGTTTTTATAAAAAACATAAAACACTATATGACCAATGTTGTTAACTCCTATATAACATAGAACGTCATATGAATCAATTGTAATACTTTCATAGTACAATGTCATCTAAAACGTCATAGATGGTTGAAACTCCCCATTAACCATAATGAAAATTGTCATAACAAATGTTTATATAGATATAATGAATAATTAAAATGAATATAAAACAATAAACTAAATTACACAAGTAATATGATAAATATCTAAGCTTGAAAAATTTAAACACACAGCTTACACACTGATTAGTGAAACGATGTGTGATTTGAGGAAGAAATGAACATTCATAAACAAACATAATGTGTGTATTGAAAGTACATCATGTAGGTCCAAAACCTAAAAAACGACCTTTAATAAAAAAAGCATATAAATGAAAACTGAATGAATAATGCCATAAATAAATACCATAAAAATTATATGTATATATACTATAAAAGATGCCATAAAAAATTATAAAATTATATATTAATCAAACCTTGAAATGGAAACTGATATCAAATTGATACTGTGTTTGTTATTGGGATTTTATATGTACCTGAATATGAGAAAGCCCTATGAAACTATGTATAAAAAATGACCAAAGCATAGAAATATATCTAATATGAACTCGTGTGTGTTGCTTCTTATAAAATAAGGCCATCACAAAAGAACCGTGTGAAGATATATAGGGAAATAAAGAAACACATATATATTTGATCACAGTCATGGTAACCCCAATTTTAGAGTATATTAACATAAATGCGTAGTATCATTAAAGGAAACCAAATAAGGGAAGAGAAACGAATAAAGAAAGAATATAAATATGGAGACCTAATGTAAAGAACCAGCAATCCATATAGAAAGAAACAGAAATAAATGTGTACTAATATGTGAACAAAAGAACAAGGTACAGTATATGTTTATATCAAACCTTATATGAAAATATATATAAATATAATAATGTAATCTAAACAACTCTCATTAATGAAATGAATTTGTGAAAAATTGTATGTATAAAGTGATTATGTGCTATTTGTTAATTGAAACCATATGTTTAATAAAATATGACCTCACAAATAATATTTATTAATATATGTAATGATAATATGTGATGAATATGAAACAATAATCAATAAACTAAATATTAGCATGTGATTAATGTGAAGTGTTTAATAAAATGTGCAAGAAATAATCCCGACCAGGGCCCCCCTCAAATGACACCACATAGGGAAACAGAGGGAACATGCTAAACATGTTCAACCCAGACCTCTGTGACCCTACTAATGATGAATAGAGGAAAATAGCCACTACACAATTGTACTCGTATCGATGCAATCATTGAAACCACCTGGACTTAACGTGTCCAACACATAAATCCAGTAGGTCTCCCTTACAATAAGTTTCTTGAGTCTATCACCGCTAAGTAATGTAGATGGTATTAATTCTAACCCCATAACAGAAAGAGAAGATAGATCCTTATTATGTTTTTCAAGATAATGTCTAGATAAATTGTGTGTAGTCAGACCATGAATAATATTGCGCATGTGCTCTAAAAAGCGTGTGCTCAAAGTACGTGCTGTCCTGCCAACATATTGATAACCACACGGGCATATAATAATATAAATAACAAATGTGGATAAACAGTTGATCTGACCTTTTACTGCATGAATGGATTTATTGAAATGTGAAGAGATATGATCCACTTTTTGTTGATGTCTACATGTTAGGCATCTACTACGTCCACAAGATGAATTGCCATTTTTGGATATACCACGTGTGGAATCATTGATGTTTTGCTTTAAACGACTAGGAGCCAATAAAGTTTTTAGGTTTCTTGCTTTTTTTTTAAATTATAGGAATTTTTGGTGGTAATTTTGGACCAATAGTAGGATCCCTCAAAATGATGCTCCAATGTCTGTTTAAAATAGATGTTATACCTTGTTCTGCATTGTTATATGTTGTAACAAAAAGAGGAGATTTAACAGATGTTCCAAATTCATCCACATTAACAGTCTTATCTCTCAAATTGTTCTTTTTGAACTTCTTAAGCATATCTACATGATCTAAAGCACCGACCGGTCTAAAAGTCTTGTAAATTATGTGTATATCATAACCTTTGGCTATAATTTATTGGACTAACAATTCCCCCTGGGCCAGAAAATCAGAATCAAGAGAACAATTTCTCCTGATTCTGAGAAACTGGCCCCTGGGGATGTTGTCCAACCACTTTCTGTAATGGTTACTTTTGTTATGTAAATAACTGTTTGCTGCAACAGACTTGAAATGAGTTTTAGTAATAATTTCATAATCCTCATTAATATCTAGTTCCAGATCTAGAAAAACTATATTTTTCTTATTGATTTCAAATGTAAATTTTAGATCCATGTCATTGTTGTTAAAAGAATTTAATTTTAGTTCCAAATCTTCCAAATGCCCATCCCAAATCATAATAATATCGTCTATGTAACGGCCATAGAACACCAGGACGACCCCCAGATCCGCATCCCCCCAAACATGGCGTTCCTCCCACAAACCCATGTAGAGGTTTGCATAGCTGGGGGCAAACCTAGTGGCCATGGCCGTCCCACATACCTGTAAAT
The DNA here is from genome assembly GCF_040206685.1 of Ascaphus truei. Lineage (NCBI taxonomy): Eukaryota > Metazoa > Chordata > Amphibia > Anura > Ascaphidae > Ascaphus > Ascaphus truei. Next base: position 54,311,862 of record NC_134494.1, on the reverse strand, counting down.
AATATAAATTTTCAAACAAAAAATAGTTGTGCTCCAAAATAAATGAAATGGCTTGCAATATGAATGTAGACTGTTTGTTACATATATTTTCCTCTATGTCCAAAAAATGTTTAGTAGCCAGTAGACCCTTATCATGTTTGATACATGTGTATAGAGATGTTATATCACATGTAGCCCAGATATATGAGGGCTTCCATCTAATTCCAGAGATGGAGTCAAGGATGTGCAGCGTGTCCCTAAGATATGATTTTAATTTGCTCACTATGGGTTGTAAAAAATAGTCCACATACTGGGACACGCTGGACGTCATCGACTCCACGACTCCACCCCTGAAACGATAGGTCTACCTGGAGGTGTCGTAATATGTTTATGCAGTTTGGGGATATGATAAAATATAGGGGTGCTGGGTGAACAAATATATAAAAAATTGAATTCTGATTTACTGATAATACTCATGTTGAAGGCCTTAGTAAGAAAATCCTTATACTGAACCTGGAAATCTTCCATTGGATATTTACCCAAAACACAATAAGAGGATTGATCACCTAGTAAATGATATGCCTCAATTAAATAGTCCACTCTGTCTTGCAGGACTATCCCCCCCCCCTGCCTTATCTGCCTGTCTGATGATAAGATTACTCACACTACTTAGCTCCTTTAGTGTAACATTTTCTTCTTTGGATAAATTCCTTTTTTGTATGGTGGTAGTATTTTGACACATAGATTCAAAGTCTTTAAGTACCATAGCATAGAAAGTTTCTATAAAAGCCCCCTTTGATTGATATTGAAAAAATGTAGATGTAGCTGTGAATGGAGAATGTATTATTTTCTCTTCATTTATTAGATTAACATCAATAGAACTCCGAGGAATTTTGGTAGATTCTTTCATTTGGGTTTTAGATATAGCACCACTGCATTTATCAAGTTCTCTTTTTTCCAATATAATCTGTTCACATGATTCATTTTTATCTTGTCAAACCTCAAATTTATTCTCCACTGGACAAGTAAACTGGGACTTTTGTGTTATCTTTTCAGTTTTATTAGTATGTTTATCCTTATCTTTAGGTGTTAAATAAGTGGATCCTTGATCCCTGCTGTTATCTCTATATTTATAAGATTTTTTTTTGTGGTATTTGTTTGGAGTATAATGTTTTGATCTATCTCTTCTATCATGTCGTCTCCAATCTCTAACTTTGTCAGTAGCATAATCAGTTTGGTCTCTAACATATTTATTACTCTTTCGTTCACTGATCTCTCTCTCATACTTAAGCACCCTAGAATCAACCAATTTATCCAATTCTAAAAATTCATCACTTTCTGTAAAAGGGACCATAGTATGTTGTATTTGCTCAATTTCCTTGGCAATTTCACTCAATTTATCTTCCCTATAAGTAATCAATAATTTTATTAAAGTGAATGAACAAGATTCCATTGTATCATTCTTTTAGTCTTAAAAGCAATATTTGTCTCAAATGTAGGTTTTTTAGTAAACCTCAGTCCCCTAGGGACTATTTTGGCATCTAAATAATTTTGTAATGGTAAAAGATCAAGCCAATGCTTCATTTCTTCCTTCGCCAGCCTTTCAAGCTTAAAAAAGCTGGTCTTTAAATCTATACTATCCTCAATAGTTTCTGACATATCAATTTCTGCCTCTCCTTACATGATTTCATCATCTTGGCAAGTCAGAACCAGAGCAACAACTGCAGGATAGGTGTATACAATACAGGCAGCTATCAAAGTTGGTGATAAACAATTGTATAAAAGATATATGACAGCGCCTGTAATAACATACACCCAAATTGCTGCAACTTCTGATCCCGACTAGCAAGATGACCCACCCTGCAAAGATGCCTATTAACAATCATATAAATATGTACAATTGTGGTATGGAACAGGATGATGAAAAAAAATATAACGTATTAGAAATAAAAAATGAAAAAAGTGAAAAATGGTGCAAACATATAATTAACAATAACATATATCATAAATAAAAAAAAATCTCAAAAATCTAATCATAAAAACTATATAAAATGTTGAAAAATAGAAAAAGTCTATGAAAAATGAAAAATAAAAATAAAATGTTCTGTGTCCATGTGAAAAAACCTTTAAAAAGAAAAATGTGGCCTGGGCAGCTTCCTTCTTGGGGTCAACAACCTCCCAACAATACCTACAGAGGCGGCACACTTTATTCTAACTTGGCTGGTGCCGCAAGCCAGGAGATTTCCCGGCTTGCTCGTTTTTTTCCCTCGGCGTGCCACGCGTCATCCGATCTGTGGGTCTGATCCGGGGCTCCCAGACATCCGTGGGCCTACCGTGGGGACCCAATTGTGGCCCACGGTGACCCTAGGAGACCACCTGGGGGCCATGGTGCTTGGCGGGACCAACCAACAGGCCTCCAGAACCTGTGTGAAACATGTTGCTGGTACCCTGTAGGTCTGTCAGGTGCCCCGCCATCCCGCCAGGTACTCGCGTGGGGCTGGGGTATGAACGCTGTATGTAAGAGGATAAATCTTGTATTTATTGGGAGGGCACAGGGGGTGGGTAATGTATTGAATAAATAGAATGATGTTTAATGTGGGGCTGTGTATTGTTTTTATTGTGGGTACTGGGGGTGGGGGGAGGTGGTATTGGCCCCAAGGGTATGTGGGTAGGCCTCCCTTGTGGGTAGTGGGTGAGGGTGGTTAGGCCTCACGGGATGGGGGGTTAGTGTGGGAGGGTATGTAGGCCTCCCGAGTGGTGGGTGAGGGTGGGTTAACCCCTTAATGACTGTAGCAGTTAATAACCGCTATCCATTTGTGGATAATAGTAATTGTGCCCAATACTATACTGTATGTGTTAGGGGGGTTATGTATTTATAAGTATGTATGTGTTTTGACATTAATGGGGGGGAGGAGCTCATAATTGGTACTGCAGGCCTGCAGGTAACACCCGAGGGCCCCCGCCGGCCTATAGTATCATTGATGTGCATATATGTGTATGTTAGGGGGGGGTATAGGGGTTGTTGGGGTAATATATATATATATATATATTTATATATATATATATATATATATATATATTTATTTATATTTATTTATTTATTTAGATATATTTATTTATTTATTTTGTGTGGGACTGTTGTGTGTGAATTTTTTTTATTGTGGGTAGCGGGGGTGGGTGAAGGGGATATTAGCTCCAACGGTGGTTGTTTAGGGCTTGCGGGTGGGTAGCGGGAGGGCTTAACCCCTTCATGACCGTAGCGGTATTAACTGCAACCTCCCCGCAAGCCCTCAACAACCACCAAGGGCCAAATACCCCCTTCACCCACAAATGCTACCCACAATAAACCTGGCACGGGGGGTAACCCCTTCATTGCCTTAGCGGTTAGTCGCTAAGATAATGAAGTGGGCTTTACATGCATTTTTCCTGCTCGGATGCATTCCGGGGGGCTCCGGTGCTGGTATCAGCTCCGGAGACCCACAGAATCAATCACAGAGAGGAAAAAGGCCTGATTTTTTCTAATTGTTGCCCTTGCTGATGCTTCTCTCCACCGACCCGCCAACTTTGAGTTGGCAGGACGATTTGCCGAAAAAATGGCTTTTCGAGAGTGCCGATCAGCACCGATAAGCACCGAAAACATGATCAGGGCAACTAGAATACAGCCGATTAAAAAAAGTGGCGAAAGGTGCCAAAAAGTGGCTTATTGGCAGCCAAAACAAAAAACAAAACTGTGCGCTACTACCTAACTACCTATTAAGTATAAATGTAGAAATATACACAGTGCAGTGACTATACCATCAAATAAGTGATGAAAAATTTATAAAAAATTAAACCACAAATCCCACAGTGAGATAATTATGCATTAAATAATAAATGCCACATAACCGTGTTGGGGATAAGGGCGTCTGCAGCTGTAAACGCAGGGGTGGCTCAGCACCCCACACACACTAAGAGAATGGAAACAAAAGAAAACAGCGCACAACGCCAAATAGTGAAGCAAATTCAACAATATATTATCAAATTAAAAAGGGGGTAATATATCTGCGTACATGAAAAAGTTGGTAAAAGGCATGTAGTGTGTATCACACTGTTTACCACTCGGCAGCTGTTAGCTGTAGATTCAGGTTCTTGTTTCCCTCTGCTGATGCAGCTCGGTTGATTCTGGGGCAGGACGTCAGTCTTTCACTCCCAAGGGGATTTCCCTTCATGCAGCCAGGTTCAGCAGCTGGTATTGGGGCTCGGTGAAATCGCTCCGGCTTCCTGGCCGATATGGAGCTGCTCCTATACTTCAGCAGGTATATCCTCTGCACAGAGGTAAGACCGCAGCTCACTGTTGTGCCCTCAGCGTGCCACGATGCCGCTCCGTCGCGGGACGCTGTGTAGTGACGTCACTGTCTCCACAGCAGTGGTGGATTCAATAGGGAAGTTTGAACAGTCTTACAAAGTCTCTCACAAGTGTCCAAAACAGCACACAGGATGAAATAAAAACAGGACAGGCCAGTGTATAGACAAAGGCCAATATAGGCAGATATAAGGCAATAGAATGTTACATCCAACGCGTTTCGTAAAATTAACTACTTCTTCAGGGAATAATTAGGCCATTACCCAGAGGTCTTATATACCTCACATAGATACCTTATTGGTCAACCAATTAGGAATAGACCAATCATCTATAATAGGTAATGGTCAATGTGATAGGAAAGATGTATAATTTACTTTTTTTTTTTTTTTAAAACAACAACTTTATTGACAAAAAAGAACAAAACAATACCTATTTAATATAAACTTACATATAGACAAAACCTAGCATAAATAATTAAAAACATGCTGGAATAAAAGAAACACAATATTAGTTGACTTAAAATAGACACCATCATTACTTGCATAAAAAGATGTAACTAGAAAAAAGCGTGAAATAGAGCAAAGAAAGCAGAGATACAGAGATACATATTACATCCCCTATGTACAGAGGGGTGGTAAGCTAATGATTCAATAAAGTGCCCAAATATCCACATCCTCATTTAACCCCTTAGGGGACATAGTATCTAACTTATGTATCCAATATGTCTCTTTCGAAGACAATGTTTTAACTCTGTCCCCTCCTCTTCTATTTACAGGAATCATCTGAATCCCCTTAAAAGTGAGACTTGACAGATCTTTATTATGGTGTATCAGGAAGTGTCTAGATACACTATGTTTTTCAAAACCATTTTTAATATTTCTGACATGTTCCTGAATCCGAACTTTAAGGCTGCGTTTGGTTCTGCCTACATATTGATACCCACACGCACATTCCAATAGGTATACAATATGTGTAGAGGTACATAAAATAAAGTCATCAATTTTAAAAACTTCCTTCGTTACTTTTCAATAAAAAGTGTGTTTGTCAGGATGTTGATTTTTACAAATCGTGCAGTTACCACAGATATAGTTGCCTTTTGGTTTAGGCCCTAGCCAGTTCTTTTGCGATGTTGTATTGCTCTTACTTATATAAACATCACTAGGTGCTAACAAGTTTTTAATATTTTTGGCTCTCCTATAAATAAACCGTGGTTTGATGTCAAGATGTGATCCCAAAATGGGATCATTGCACAATATGCCCCAGTGTTTTTTAAAAACCTTTTCAATGTCTCTATGAACCGAATTAAAGTCTGTAATAAAGGCCACATTAAGAGTGTCATTTTTTGTGTTTTGACCTTCTTTATTTTTAATCGTGGATCTATTTTGAACTAACATATCCTTACGATCCATATTGCGTACCCTTATAATCTCTCTTTCATGTTCGCAGATATATTACCCCCTTTTTAATTTGATAATATATTGTTGAATTTGCTTCACTATTTGGCGTTGTGCGCTGTTTTCTTTTGTTTCCATTCTCTTAGTGTGTGTGGGGTGCTGAGCCACCCCTGCGTTTACAGCTGCAGACGCCCTTATCCCCAACACGGTTATGTGGCATTTATTATTTAATGCATAATTATCTCACTGTGGGATTTGTGGTTTAATTTTTTATTAATTTTTCATCACTTATTTGATGGTTTAGTCACTGCACTGTGTATATTTCTACATTTATACTTAATAGGTAGTTAGGTAGTAGCGCACAGTTTTGTTTTTTGTTTTTACTGTCTCTGCTCTTCACTGCTGCTGCACATCTAATTATCACCAATCACTGTTATTTTATTTATTTTGTCTGCGTACATTAGTAGGTTCATAACATGGTTTGGAGCTTGATTAACTGTAGGGAGAAAAGGGAGGAACATTTTAAACTCCTCTTTACTGAGGAGGTGCTACATGGTCAGCACAAGGAACCATCAGAGCTCACAGTTAAGGATCATTTTAAAACATTAGAACGGTTATTGCTTACAGAAGGTAAACATTGGCTTGAGACTAAGAGCCTTCAGAGTTATCTGGATGTGGGTAGAATACCAAGAGGACTTAGATTCTCAAAAAGCCCAACCTTCGGTAAGGATAACCCCAAGTTCATGCAGGAGTGGAATAGAATACAGGATGAGTGTTCTAATGACCTCATTAGGCTAATAATTTACGAAAGGAACCATGAGATCATCCAAGAACAACTAAATACTCACCCAGGATCTCCCCTAGATATTCACCTAAACGCCCAGTTAGACCTGAACCCACTACAGATTCACCTTCTTTTTTAGATTTGGTAAGAACCAGACTAGAAAGGAAGGTGAACACAGTAAAAGATATACAGAATACCCCTCAAGAGAAAAGAAAGAAAAGGGTTACATCAGACGAGGAACACGAGGAGGAACCAGAGCACAAAAGAAGAGAGTACTCTTGGGAAAGAACATCGTAGTAAACAAAGGGGTCTTTAATCTCTCCTCAACAGCTTTAAACAAGGATCAATTGAACGTACTTGGAAGGGGTTTGAGTTTCTCCAAAACTTGTGGACCCAGCTTCTTCCAGTTGTTCAAAGATCTACATAAGTTCACTCGCAATATTACCCTAAATAGACACTTTCTGAAGCAAGATAGGGATCTTGTTTCTGATAAGGCTGCAATGGTTTCTGTGAGTAATATAGAAACGGAAGTTGAGATCAGACATACTGATTTCAAAACTCAATCCAAGTTTTATCCCACACATTCCAAAGGTCATCATATTGATACATTTTTTAATATGGTCATCAATGATTTTAACATTTTATCTAATAATTTCAAGTCAGGTGATATTAAACATAACCTCAGTGCTAGTGAGTCCTTAGCCCTTAAAACTTTGCGTGATGACGAAAGCCTCATTATAAGACAGGCAGATAAAGGTGGGGGCGTAGTAGTCCAAAATAGGTGTGACTACGAAAAAGAAGCTTTAAGGCTTCTTAACGATACATCGTCCTATGTAAAATTACCTAAGGACCCTACAGCAGAATATCTAAGGGTGCTTAAAGCACTATTGGACAACGCAGTAGCCTTGTCCGTCATCAACATAACTGAGTTTGCTTTTCTATTTTCCGAATTTCCTAGGATACCCATATTCTACCACTTGCCGAAAATCCATAAGGCTCTGGTTGACCCACCTGGACGCCCAATTGTGTCAGGTATACAATCTATGTCAGCCAACCTTAATCAATATATGGATTTTTTTCTCCAACCGTATTTTGGAAGATTAACCTCTTATCTGAAGGACTCTACAGCAGTTCTAAACTTATTTAAAGATTTTGAATGGAAAAGTTCATATGTATGGATTACATGTGACATAAAATCCCTGTATACTAATATACCTCATCAGAAAGGGTTGGATGCTGTTAATTCCTTTTTGGAATCAGACTCTGATCTGCATCCATTAAACAGAGAATTTATTCTAGAGTCTATCAGTTTTATACTGAAATATAATTATTTCAAGTTTCTCTCTGCTTTCTACCTGCAGGTTTGCGGAACTGCAATGGGTACTAGGTTTGCCCCCAGCTTCGCAAACCTGTACGTGGGAAGGTGGGAGTCTCAGTTTATCATGCCCGACCAACCATACCACAGGAGTGTCGTTGTGTGGAGATGCTACATAGACGACATCCTGTGTGTGTGGGATGGTGATTACGATTCAGCCAGTGCATTTGTAGCCAACCTTAATAGGAATGACTACAATCTTGAGTTCACACACAACGTGGATGCCACCCAGATAGATTTTTTGGACTTAAGATTAACTTCCAAAATGGATGGCACTGTGGAGACTGAGACCTTCTTTAAGGAGTGGATACCAGCAATGTGCTGATGGCGAATAGTAATCACAAGAAGACATGGATAAACAACATACCAGGGGGGCAATTTGTGAGACTCAGACGTAACTGTAGTAGTTTAGAGGTTTTCAACCAACAGGCTAACAAATTATTTTGGAGATTTAGAGAGAGGGGATATCCTAAGGAACTTCTAGAAAGAGAGATCATAAGGGTACGCAATATGGATCGTAAGGATATGTTAGTTCAAAATAGATGCACGATTAAAAATAAAGAAGGTCAAAACACAAAAAATGACACTCTTAATGTGGCCTTTATTACAGACTTTTATTCGGTTCATAGAGACATTGAAAAGGTTTTTAAAAAACACTGGGGCATATTGTGCAATGATCCCATTTTGGGATCACATCTTGACATCAAACCACGGTTTATTTATAGGAGAGCCAAAAATATTAAAAACTTGTTAGCACCTAGTGATGTTTTTATAAGTAAGAGCAATACAACATCGCAAAAGAACTGGCTAGGGCCTAAACCAAAAGGCAACTATATCTGTGGTAACTGCACGATTTGTAAATATCAACATCCTGACAAACACACTTTTTATTCAAAAGTAACGAAGGAAGTTTTTAAAATTGATGACTTTATTTTATGTACCTCTACACATATTGTATACCTATTGGAATGTGCGTGTGGGTATCAATATGTAGGCAGAACCAAACGCAGCCTTAAAGTTCGGATTCAGGAACATGTCAGAAATATTAAAAATGGTTTTGAAAAACATAGTGTATCTAGACACTTCCTGATACACCATAATAAAGATCCGTCAAGTCTCACTTTTAAGGGGATTCAGATGATTCCTGTAAATAGAAGAGGAGGGAACAGAGTTAAAACATTGTCTTCGAAAGAGACATATTGGATACATAAGTTAGATACTATGTCCCCTAAGGGGTTAAATGAGGATGTGGATATTTGGGCACTTTATTGAATCTTTAGCTTACCACCCCTCTGTACATAGGGGATGTAATATGTATCTCTGTATCTCTGCTTTCTTTGCTCTATTTCACGCTTTTTTCTAGTTACATCTTTTTATGCAAGTAATGATGGTGTCTATTTTAAGTCAACTAATATTGTGTTTCTTTTATTCCAGCATGTTTTTAATTATTTATGCTAGGTTTTGTCTATATGTAAGTTTATATTAAATAGGTATTGTTTTGTTCTTTTTTGTCAATAAAGTTGTTGTTTAAAAAAAAAAAAAAAGTAAATTATACATCTTCCCTATCACATTGACCATTACCTATTATAGATGATTGGTCTATTCCTAATTGGTTGACCAATAAGGTATCTATGTGAGGTATATAAGACCTCTGGGTAATGGCCTAATTATTACCCCCTGAAGAAGTAGTTAATTCTACGAAACGCGTTGGATGTAACATTCTATTGCCTTATATCTGCCTATATTGGCCTTTGTCTATACACTGGCCTGTCCTGTTTTTATTTCATCCTGTGTGCTGTTTTGGACACTTGTGAGAGACTTTGTAAGACTGATCAAACTTCCCTATTGAATCCACCACTGCTGTGGAGACAGTGACGTCACTACACAGCGTCCCGCGATGGAGCGGCATCGTGGCACGCTGAGGGCACAACAGTGAGCTGCGGTCTTACCTCTGTGCAGAGGATATACCTGCTGAGGTATAGGAGCAGCTCCATATCGGCCAGGAAGCCGGAGCGATTTCACCGAGCCCCAATACCAGCTGCTGAACCTGGCTGCATGAAGGGAAATCCCCTTGGGAGTGAAAGACTGATGTCCTGCCCCAGAATCAACCGAGCTGCATCAGCAGAGGGAAACAAGCACCTGAATCTACAGCTTACAGCTGCCGAGTGGTAAACAGTGTGATACACACTACATGCCTTTTACCAATCTTTTTCATGTACGCAGATATATTACCCCCTTTTTAATTTGATAATATATTGTTGAATTTGCTTCACTATTTGGCGTTGTGCGCTGTTTTCTTTTGTTTCCATTCTCTTATTGGCAGCCGCCTGCCGATAATTTTTTATCGGGAAGAAAAAATGCCGATTTGGCCAAATTATCGGCGCTTACTGAATACCAAAGCCGTTTTGTGGCGATAAAAAACTTTTCGGCGCTTTGTGCATAGAGCCCATATTTCTGTGGATTTATGGTCTTTACTTTGATCATCTACCTAGACACTAGTCTTTCAGTGGGTATCTGTATCCCTTAGTATTCATTTTACCTTCCTTCTGGGACCTATATTGATCCATACTGTGTTATACTCGTACCTTTCAGGCATTTACCTCACTTGTGTGTTATATGTTCAGGATACGTGTTTGTTCCCCTTCATTGTGATTGGGTGAAACTATTGACTCATTATTAGATACATCTGTATATGTTTATTAGGATTAGCTAAATTGTTGTGTCTTCAACGTGACACTTTTAGGGTTTAGCCTTTTTGGAACAAACGCTTTCTGACACTAGTTTGGTACTTTTCACCTAGCCTTGAGTGCAACATATAGGGGACTTCAGTGACCTCTGTCACTTTTTTTGTTACTATATAGCTAACAGTCAGTAATTTGCCCTAGCCCCCCCTCTCTCAATGACAAAAGCAATAGAAGCAAGCAATTGCCAAACCAATTGCTTCCATAGTCAACTCTATGCTGTCTGCTGGCCATATCCCTAAGACCTGGAAAGCTGCTAGAGTTGTCCCAATCTTCAAAAGTGGGGACAAAAACAATGTCTCAAACTACAGACCAATCTCCCTTCTCCCAATCCTATCCAAAGTCATGGAAAAATGTGTCCACTCCCAATTAAGCGATTACTATAACAAGACAAATTTCCCTAGCCAATTCCAATCTGGCTTTCGCCCCAAACACTCTACCGTAACAACCCTGCTAAAAGTTTGCAATGAAATCCAGTGTGGAATGGAACGGGGTTAACTCACTGGTGCAGTATTCCTAGATTTTGCAAAGGCTTTTGATACTGTTGATCATGCTAAGAGGGTGGTTGGTGTAGATAGAGCACAGCTCCAGACGCCCTGCAATGTGAAGCAGGGAAAACAAAACCAGGCCACTCCGCAGTAGTATCAAATTTGTATTTGCCAACTAACACATACAGGGAACAAAAATAGGACAGATAGAACGCACCTACGCGTACAGTACGAAACGCGTAGGTGCGTTCTATCTGTCCTATTTTTGTTCCCTGTATGTGTTAGTTGGCAAATACAAATTTGATACTACTGCGGAGTGGCCTGGTTTTGTTTTCCCTGCTTCACATTGCAGGGCGTCTGGAGCTGTGCTCTATCTACACCAACCACCCTCTTGGACTCATTAACGGATGGATTGCACGCTACTGATCCTGAGAGTGCCCCCTGGATGAGCAGGTAAAGTGTCAATGTGCCTTATCTAAATCCTGCTGTTAATGGACATAGTTCCTTCCTCATTATACTGTCAGGGTGATTATTGTGTACATCCCGGTGGTTGTCTCAACTGACTCCACTTGTCACTTCCCCTACAGTTATTACGCAGTTTCATTGCATTATTGAGGGGCACTCCATCATCGCCGGACCACCAAATTAATGGTCTCATTACCAAATATGTCTCATGAAGTTACCTGTTCAATTTTGAGCACCACATATACCACATTCCTCTGTTGATCATGCTATCCTGCTTAACATACTCCAGAGCTCTGGAATAGGGAAGCATGCTTTAAACTGGTTTCAGTCCTACCTATCAGGTAGATCCCAACATGTGTCCATCTCTGGCTCTAGCTCTAACCCCCTGCCTATCACCTGTGGCATCCCGCAAGGCTCTGTTCTGGGGCCCCTACTCTTCTCAGTGTTCATCAATGATCTCCCCACAGCTTGTTAGGAAGCCTCAATACACATGTATGCAGATGACACAATCCTATATGCACACAGCCATAGCCTCTCTGACCTTCAACACATAATTCAGTTTGACTTTTTGAGACTCGATAACTGGATTTCCCAAAACAAACTGTTTTTAAACACTGACAAGACTGTAACAATGGTGTTTGGGACCAAGACTAAATTTTTAAAGCTTCCAGCGACTGAGCTCCAGATTACAACCAACACTAACACCACCCTAACTCCTGTTACTAGTTTTAAATACCTGGGCATATGGTTTGACTCCCACTTAACATTCAGGATGCACATTAATACCCTGACAACCAAGACCTATGCCAAACTAGGGGTACTTTACTGGAACAAATCCTCCCTAAGTCTCCTGGTCAGAAAACGTATCGCACAGCAGATGCTAATGGCAATTATTGATTATGGAGACATAGTTTATGGCTCGGCACCTCAAACTATAACACAAATCACTGCGAAATGCTCAAAGAACTAGATTGGTCATCACTCGAGTCTAGGCGCAAAGTTCACCTTTCCTGTCTTGCCTTCAAATTCTTTATGGGCAAGTTACCCAGCTACCTGAACAAACTCCTCACCCCTACCACATGCAGCGCCTATCACCTGAGATCAGACTCCAAAAGACTGTTCATGGTCCCAAGGCTCAACAAAGTATTCGGCCGCTCCTCCTTCTCTTACCGTGCACCCCAAAACTGGAACAACCTACCAGAGACTCTTACATCCACCACCAGTCTAAGTTCTTTCAAATCGAAGGCTGTCACACATTTTAATGTGGTCTGTAACTGTTTCATACTGCTGCGGCCGAGTTTATTTGAGCATTTGCCCGTTCTCGGCCGCAGCAGTAACCTGGCGCGCGCCAGAGGGTGCCGGGCGCGCGCCGAAGACACGGAGGAGCGCCTCCGATCGGGGCTTTCTCTCTCCCGCTGCCGGGTCCGCCGGGTCCCCCGGAACCCCCTGCCGCCATCCCCCACATTGCGGGTCACCCGGGCTCCCTCTGGGAGCCCTGGGCGCGCTTGCAGGGGGCGCAGGCACCCGATGACGCGTGACCGCGCGTCGATGACGCGCGGCACGCCGATGACGCGCGGCACGCCAAGGGAGTGCGGCTAGCATGCCGGGGCATCCCCAGGCTTGCGGAGCTAGCCGCACTCAAATAAAGTGTGCCGGTAGTGTACGCCCATAATACAAATTATCTTTAACTGTGCATGCAATGTCTTGTATATAATGTATACCCTGCTCATTATGTAACTATTTGTAAACATGTATTATTTGTCTTAACTCTGTGCCCAGGACATACTTGAAAACGAGAGATAACTCTCAATGTATTACTTCCTGGTAAAATATTTTATAAATAAATAAATAAAAGAACTACAGAATGCAATGCAGCCATTACGAAGAAGATAAAGACAAGATTGTAAATTTTGAAGAAGCAACCTACGTTTTTTTAGTATTATTCATTTTTCCTTGATTATCCTGTACATATAAAATTGTTCCTTCTTTAAATTCATCAAAATCATTGGAACACCCCCAACCCCCAAATAAAAATCACAGTATGCCACCTCATACAGTACAGTATATAGATATACAGAAGTATCACAAAAATGCTTCACATAATGGTTTATTAAAATCAGTCCTTCAATAGGCCCTATGTGTCGAGAAGAAAAAAAAAGGGATGTCTCTTTATTTTTTCAGAATTGAAATCCACATTGAATGTGAAGTCATTCTCGCCAAATCCCCAAGAAGGGTTTACATTATCACACTCATCCGTGTGTACAGGATTATACCTGTACTTCAAAGACATACACGCATGTGCCTAAATGTGATGACACGCGTATTCGTTTCAACAAGGTTCCAATTAGACATACACGCATGCGCATAAAATAAAATTAGTATGAAAAGAAGAGCAAGCCTAGCAAAAGTATTGAATAATAAATAATACATGTAGAATAATACATTTTTATTTTTGGGGTTTCTTAGCAGAATTAATTACACATGCAAGTCTACTATAATGATACTGAAAAATGCAATGTCAAACAGTAGTGACGATTACTGTACAATGTAAAAAAGTATTGAATATGAAAACATAGCATCATACTGTATAAGGTTTTGTATAAAGCGCACAATTATTCTCTCCTAATCCATAAAAATTACACTGTCACTTAAAATGTTTTGCCTACTTGAATTTTTAAATCAGATTCACAATACGCAAGCAACGTTTAAAAAAGCGATATTACAGTAGAGTTCCATCAAAATTCCTCCTTATCTTTTGCCTCTTGATTTTCGGTGGGGGGAGGGGGAAATTATGCAATTATTTCCGGTGTTGCGCATGCGTCAAGTCGCGTCATTGGGAAGTAAAGCAGCAGTTCAAGCAATATCCTACATGTGTGTCTGTACAATGAGAACACACTTCTGATAGACTCTGGCTCTTGAGCCTTGCCCTCTCCCTAGCTGTCCACCAATGGTATCTACTGTAATAACTGCTCAGTCTATCTGTTATGCTAGTGCTGCCCGCAGACCAGACCCGTCCCCTGTGCTGAGAGGGAAGTAGGAATACACGCACCCGCAGCAAAGGGAGTGTGTCCGGAGTGTGGTGTTTAGCATTGCCAGGGATATAGAGAAAAAAGGGGGAGCACAGGTTGAAGAATTTGGGGTATGTATGGTATCTAAATAGATATTGGTGGGTGTGCTGGAAAGATATATAAAATTACTTACACGGCCTTGTGTAAATGCTCTCACAGCAAGGTTTCGTTGCGGTTTTCTTGTCTTTTTGTTCCCTTGGTTGGTTTCTTTCTTCTTTTCAGGACTTGATTTTCTTCCTGGATTTCTTCAGCAGTCCTCAACTCCCAGTGAGGATGTCCCCCTCGGAGTGAACAGATTTAAAAACAAACGTTAGAAGAAAATACAGACGGTATTTTATGATATACAATTCTTTGAACCCAAAAAAATATATATGCAAAAGCAGCAAATGCTGCAAGCACTGACACGGGCAAGTGTGAGTGCAATCCTAAGGGAAGGTATCTTTTAATCTGATGAGGTCTTCACACATGGTGACCTGTAAGGGTAATGAAGGTCTGGTATATAATAATAGATACAGATTAAATAATACTCACACGGCCTTGTGTGAGTAAATACACATCAAGGTGTCTTTAACTTGGATAGTTTCTTTCTTCTTTTCAGGTCTTAATCTTCTTCCTGGTTTTCTTCAGCAGTCTTCAGCTCCCAGTGAGGATGTCCCCCTCGGAATGAACAGATTTAAAAACAATTGTTAGAGGAAAAATATAGACGGGATTCTGTGATACCCAATTGATAAAACCCAAGCAAATATACAAAAGCAGCAAATGCTGCAAACACTCACACGGGCAAGTGTGAGTGCAATCCTAGGGGAAGGTATCTTTTTTATCTGATGGGGTCTTTACATATGGTGACCTTTAAGGGTAATGGTGGTCTGGTATACAATAATAGGTATAGATTAAATAATACTCACACGGCCTTGTGTGAGTAAATACACATCAAGGTGTCTTTAACTTCTTTGAAGTGATGGTAGTGCTAGATTCCAAGTGGGAAAGTGTAAGCAGATGGCCCCTCCTTGGTGTAGATGTGAATTAGAACAATGTCACGGTTCTAGTAGGCTACAAGTAATTTTTATTGTTAAAACTCTAAAAATAAAACAAATATAAAAATTCAATGAAAATGCATAAAAAAGAAATAAAGAAAACAGCCCATCGGTAGGATGTGACTCGTGGATCTCGTGGCACGCAGCTAACTTGCTCCGCGTCCGGATATAGTGCTGCTTCCTCTCTGATCCACTCCTTGACGGTGGCTGTGTTGGATCAAAATTGCTTAGTGGTGAGAGCAACGCGTTTCGACCCTTTCTGGTCTTCCTCAGGCATGGGTAGAAGTAGAATAGTAGATGCCTTGCCGAGGTCAGGGAGTGGTGAGATGAGGAGGGTTGAAGTCCAACCCATGATCGTGCGATGCCAGAGTATACATAGTCAGAGGAGAGCCATGGTCGGGAGCCAAAGGGGGTAGTCGTACGAGCCGCGTCAGAACCTGTAGAATCACCAAGAGAACACAAAGTAACTTCCATATAGAGACTATGCCGAGCGATGAGTGAGAGCCCAGAGAGGCATGATAAAGCTGGGCTAGCCAATCAGGGGTGGAGGCGGAACAGGAGGAACGCAGGGAGCCTTCCAGGATTGGTGCGGATGATACAGCCCAGGTGAGCACTAGTAGCACTCTGAATGAGCCCGCACGGTGTATGGGGGCGGAGCCTTTCTGCAGGGGTTGTAGTTTAAGAACGGCGGCTGGGCGCGTGCTCTGTAAGGTGCATGTGCATGCGTCTAGCGTTGGAGGGAGATGCATGTGTGCGCGCGGGACGGAGGGCCCGCGCCTCCCACTGAGAAGGAGGAGGAGCGGGAGCTTTGTTGGAGGGGGAAACCCTGCGGCGACGGAGACCTTGATGGCCTGCGGATGTGGAAGCAGGTTGGCGGGAGTTGCGCTGCACACCCGGAGTCTCCCTGAGGGTTGACTGTGTGTTGCGCAGACGGCGCTGAGAAGTCGGATTCCTAACACTATCATATTGCAGGACTACATTTTCAACAATGCTGTGCAAGAATTGTGCAAGAATTAAATTAAATAACCCTGAGCAAAGCGATTGATTACAGGAGAACGGACCGATCTGCAACTTACTGTACGGTAACTAATCACTTGTCTGTGTGCATATTGTATTGATGCACATATTTTTTTTTTAAATAATATATTTTTTTAAATACAGCAGCTTGAACTGCAGCTTTAAACTTAATACTGTACTGTATAGTGTAATATAGTATACTGTAGTACATTATATTTACCTTCATTATAAACTTTGCCAAACGGGGGGAGATGAGCCCCTGTCACTCCTCTAGTCTGAATTATAGTTGACAGGTTAGCTGGCCTGCTACACCTGTAATTGAAAGCAGATGAAGCTGGAAATCTTTTTGGCACACGCAAGCTTGCTGGTACCTGTACGTGAAATCAAGCTCAGGCTGGACATTTTGCAGTTATTCCGGCGGGGACAGGTAGCAAGGATTGCCATTCACAAGGTTTTCACTGATGGTCGGACCGTTATTGTAAGCCGGTGCTGGCGCTGTTGCTGGCGCTGGCACATTGCTGGATTGGGATAGATGAATCTTATATAGATTAAACCCCACCTTTCTCCTTTTGCAGTTGACATGATCAAACAAACTGTAAAAATGTGGCATCACACACCAATACCCTCCTCTATATCCGGGAGTAGGGGTGATGCAATAAAAACAATGATCGTCAGTTAAGGTTTGCCTTATCGAACGCTTCCACCCACAAACGTCAGGTGAAAATTTGTAAAAATCATAGTTCGAAATGAAATATTCATATATTTATGCTACAGTCGCCATCTTATCTGTTGCAGCATTAATTGCAGAACATACAGTATAAAAATGCATAACTACAGTCAGGTTTTTTTTATACGTGTACAGTGTACACATGGTGTCCAGTCAGCAGTCCGCAATTGTGTAAGGATATTTGTAGAAGGTAGGAAAAAGCCCAACGCATTGTGTCTTAGAGGTTTCTATTATGAAACGCCTACATTTGATAACGTCTTCAGCGTCTTCAAGGACCAAGGACGATTCACAATGGACCACTGTGCTAGACTTTGTTTTTATCTAGTTTTTAAACACCTGCAAATTACTGTACGTGTACACGTTACAATTCATTACTTTTTGCCACCTGGCGGATACGTGAAGAATTGCACCCAAAGACATCCGAAACCATTAAATTCAAACAAATCAACCGTGGTAAAAACAGGTGTTCCTGGCGTGATATGCACCATGAATACTGCGTGGTATACAGCAGAGCACACGAAAACGGCTCTGTGATATGTTCGAATAACGGCCGCTGCATATGTATTAAAATTAAAAGCAGAATTACCTGTAGATCATCATATATTGTATATATTATCAAATGCCCTTGTGGTCTACTATATGTAGGGAAGACTACTAGGATGCTGAAGATCAGGTTCATTGAACACAAGAGTGTTATTCGTAAGGGTATGGACTCTACGGTCCTTGTTCAGCATTGCGTTGAACACAGGCACAACATTGCTTCCCTTAGGATTATGGGAAAAGAATATGTGGCCCCAAGAAGGGGAACTCCCAACAGAGAGACATTTATGTTGCGACGGGAAGCTTATTGGATTCATTTATTAATACCAGCAATTCACATTCACATATTGCACTATTTTGTATATGTTTCTTCTTTTTCATGTAATTGTGCTCCCTAACCACCTTGGACATCGCTAAAGTTTCTGAATGTCTGTCGGCTATATCATCCTGGATGGCCCTCCACCGACTTAAACTAAACATGGCAAAAACAGAGCTCCTCATACTTCCTCCCAAACCTGGCCCTATTCCCTCATTCTACATTACTGTTGGAAGTACCATCATTCACCCAGTAGACCAAGCACGCTGGATAGGCGTCACACTAGACTCCTCTCTCACATTTGTTTTCTCACATTCAAAACGTTTCTAAAACCTGTTGCTTTTTCTTCCGCAATATTACAAAGATACGTCTTTCCTCTGCTGCTCGACTGCTAAAACTTTGACTCAGGCCCTCATTCTCTCCCGTCTTGATTACTGTAACCTCCTGCTGTCCGGCCTTCTTGCCTCCCACCTGTCTCCCCTACAACCTACAATAGACAAAATGTGTGATGCTCTAAAGACAAAACTGAGATGTAAGGCAATAATGAAAATAATAGGAAGACAACCTTTAAGCATATGAATGTCCTGATGGATCTAGTCAGGTAATGTGCTATCCCAAAAGGCACAGAGGTAAGGATAATTACCAGTTGATGACCAGAAGACAAACGATCCTTTGAATGTAATTGAGGTAAAGCTGGAACGGACTCACTTGGGAAAGTTGATCCACGATAAACAGCAAGTCCCATAGATCCAGCACCTCCAGTTTGAATGTGCATCCGTTGTTGGAGAATCTTCACCTTTCCCTACAACCTATCCTTAATGCTGCTGCCAGAATCACTCTGCTCTTTCCTAAACCTGTCTCAGTGTCTCCACTGCTGAAATCCCTCTCCTGGCTTCCTATCAAATCCTGTATCACAAACTCAATTCTCCTCCTCACTTTTAAAGCTTTACACTCTTCTGCTGCTCCTTACACCTCAGCCCTAATTTCTCGCTATACACCATCCCGGCTCTTGTGTTCTCCTCAAGGATGTCTTCTCTCTACCCCTTTTGTATCCAAAGCCCTCGCCCACCTTAAACCCTTCTCACAGACTGCCCCACATCTCTGGAATGCCCTTCCCCTCAATATCCGACTAGCACCCACTCTATCCACCTTTAAAACCCACCTGCTTAAGGAAGCATATGAGTAGCTCGATGGCTGATAATTAACACCTCTTACATTAACCTTGGCCCCATGCAGACGCACTTATCAGAATGCCCTCCTACTGTCTCTGTACGTTCTTCTACCAACCAATTAGATTGTAAGCTCTTCGGAGCAGGGACTCCTAAATGTTACTTTTAAGTCTGAAGCACTTCTTCCCTTTGTGTTATTTATATCTTGTTATGTGTTATTTATAGCTTATTATTTATATGATTGTAAATATTACTGCTGTGAAGCGCTATGTACATTAATTGGCGCTATACAAATAAAGACAAACATACATACATACATACTAAAACAAAGGCTGCAGCTGGGGAACCTCCGGATCACTCCAGTATTAACCCTTCACCCTATGCTATTCACGTCTATGTGTCGCTTTCTCAAGGGTTTTGGAATTGTGGGTACTTTTGCCTTGTGGCTATTTATACGTAGCCCTTTTTCTGAACCCTTCCAAAGGAACTACTGGTCACTGTACAACACCTGCGGCTCCAGGAGATCTGAGCCTCTGCTAGCTGGGAGCCTGGGGTAACACTTATACACTTACTTAGCGCAGCGCCTCCACTTACCCAGGATCCCCGTGATGTGAGATTCCCCTGGGCAAGAAACATACAACAACTAATGATTGTAACTGGTTTTACTATAATAATGCACGGTAGCAATAACACAACATGTACACTTATACTCAAACGGTATAACCTTAGTGGCTGCTCACTCATCAGGAGCAACGTCTCCGTCCCCTCACCGGGTGCCCCACACACCATGTCCATGTATAGTACTAATGGTATAGGCTCAGTTCTTTAACCACTCACTCAGTGTTCCTAAAGAGTTATGCCTAAGGCGGGATCAGCGCCTGTTGACCGGTGTTGGTGCACTTGATGTTATAGTACCTTCCGGTCATGGCGGTGACTGGTACCTCTTCGCAAAGGGTCAGATGAATCAGCGGTCTGCCTCCTGGGTCTCAATATCCAGCCGTCTGGTCCCAAACAACTCGCCAGCAGAACCTGCTCCGCACGCTTGTCCCTTTGTCCCTAGATATCTACACAGTAAGAGTGATGCCCGCTACCACTATGGGCGTCCCTGAAGCACAGCAACCTTTGGTGACTTCAGGGAACACTCCTAGGGGCCTACGGGGTAGCCTGTCCTATGCAGGTGGGTCACTGACTCCCTGCACCCACACTACTTCTCCCTTCACCTCCCGGATCCCCTCTGACTAACTCAACCTAACACCTGCAGCAAGCACACTGCACTCACACGGTACCTGCAACAACCCACTGCAACCAACCTGGTACCTGCAGCAACCGCACTGCACTCAACCGGGTACCTGCAACAACCGTGCTGCACACACACAATTTGCCTACTTGTCAGTGCTCACAGCACTGCCAGCCGTGACACTGACAAGACTGCACACTCACATCTAAGGGCAGGGTCCCTAACCTAGGGGCCTCCCCTCAGTACCTACCCACTACCCTGGTGGGGATTGGGGCCTGCCTGGGATCTGGGGAACTACCTTACCTGGTCTAGGAGCCACTTGCTCCCTACACTCTTCCTTCCCTTTCCTGCTCCCAGCTCCAACTGCCGTGCTCCAAAGCCCACGAAATGTATCTATTCCCCTGTATGGGAATCCTGGGCCCTCATTGGCCACTATGAGGCACCTGGTGCCTGCCTCCCTATGCCTCATGGGACTCGTAGTGCTGTGGAGGCCTCTGTACCATTGGGGCCACGTGCGCGCTTGCCCAGCGCATGCGCGAGTCCCTGATGGCCGCCGCAATTCCCTGACTGTTCCCGCGCATGCGCGATCACTCGCACGCTCGCGCAACCTGTCATGGTGGCCTCCCAGGGACTCGGATCGCTCCCTGCTCTGGCACCCCACCTTCGCGAGCAGTCGGCGGGTCCGTCGCTTGCTCCGGCGGCACACGCGACTGCTCGACAACCGCGGAGGGGGGTCCCAGGTGGCAAAATAAGACCGGGGCTACATATATATTTGAAATGAAACCCTTTTGGAGTTCATTGGGAGTTACTCCTCCATAATTAGTCTACTGATTCATCATAGAGGAGAAAGGTGATTAAAACAGTGCAATTCAATTTAAACACTTGGATATTGATACCAATAGTTTACATTTCATTTTCATTCAATTAGCGTCTCTTACTGTATATGAAAAACAGATACAAATGATCAAGAACACAAACCTAACAGGCTAAACATATGATATTACAGCATATAATGCATTTACTGAATAGACATGTAAGAGAAACACATACAGTAAAAAAACATATAACAGAAAGAAGTATGACTTTTAAGATAACAACGCTAAATTAATAGCATGCATTGCTCATAATCTGACTCAGATAAACTTGTACTTGTATTACTTAAGTAATAATCCCAGAACAGCAGGGCATTACTGGCCAATAATGCCCTTGCTGGAAGAGTTGAATGCCCGAGGCGAAGGCCCTGTTCTGAGGGGATTATTACTATTATAGGCTAAATGTAGGCATTTTTCATAAAATAATAGACACTTTTGCACCTGTGTAGGAAAAAGAAGTAAAGTAGCAAAGGAGAGGGGAGGGGGTGAGAGGAGAGAGAGGTGAGGGTATTAGAGGAGAGAGAGGTGATGGGGAGGAGAGAGCTGAGGGGGAGGAGAGAGAGGTGAGGGTAAGGAGAGAAGAGAAATACTGTCTAACGAAGAATGGTACTATGGATTATGTTACTGAAAGATATTTAATGTGAACAAAAGATAATGCAGAGTGATGCAATGCAGTAGTAACATAATGCAACAACAATGATAATGGGGTAAATACAATAGGGAAAAGGGACGGGGGGAAACAGAAACAGTAACAAATAAATACACCAGGGGTAGGTTCACAAGGGGGGCAATGTAATGTTTCAGGGGGATACCCCTTTCTCAAGCCCATTCCCTCAGGTCTGGAATGACCATGAGGTACTTCCCTTTATCCCTACTGCCCCAATGTCTAATGCAGAACTCAGAACAAAAGTCAGTGTACTGCTATAAACTAGCAAGGTAAGTCCTGGCTACACCAATAGTAATGAGCAAAAAATTAATGAAGATCAGACCATCAGGTGACACAACCCTTTCTCTCTCTGAAATCAGCTCTCCTCCATAAGTGGTGTGCTGCTGACTGTCACAGTATGCCTGGATATAAAGGGCTCCTCTCCTGATGACATCATCAGCATGGGACCGCCTAAGAAGTGGTGATTGGTCTGTGTGCTGTAATTCAGAGCTCAGATAATAGAGAGGAGTGCTGCACACCTCAAAAGAAAAAATTATACAATTACCGGTGCTCCAAAGTTTAGAACGACAGCCTGCAGTCAGTCCTGGGTACATGGAAGAAGG
Organism: Ascaphus truei; assembly: GCF_040206685.1. NCBI lineage: Eukaryota > Metazoa > Chordata > Amphibia > Anura > Ascaphidae > Ascaphus > Ascaphus truei. The sequence goes on along the minus strand of NC_134494.1, from coordinate 54,289,045 downwards.
AACAGAGGGCACAACGGGTTTTAGCAAATGAAAACTCATTTATTGAGCCAACACAACGTTTCGACCGTGATGGTCTTTTTCAAGTGACAATGGCATAAACAAAATCTATTCTATCAATATATATATAGTGCCCTAAATCCCCACAATGCAACCTGTCTAATCAGTGTTGATGAAGTCCATGTGCTTGGGTGAGGATTGGAATGATTATCAATTTAGCACACAAGGGAGGGGTGATTACCAAAAAACAAAAGGACTTTCTGATAAAGAAAGACCCCCTTATTCCTGTGTTTTATACACTGCCCAAAGTGCATAAGAACCTTAGATCACCACCGGGTAGACCAATTGTGGCAGGGACAGAGTCGGTGTTTTAGCCATGTGCAGTTTTTCTGGATAAATTGCTACGCCCTTTTGTTGTATGCGCAAGGTCATATATACATGATACATCCGACTTTTTGAACAAGATTAAGAACATCACACATCTGTCTGATGAAAACCTTCTGGTAACATTGGACGTGAATAGTCTATACACGTCCATCCCACATGGAGAGGGGATCTGAGCGGTCAAAGATACTTTAGATGGTAATGAACTTTACACCCCTAGAGAGTGCATGTTCATTATTGATTTACTAGAGGTGATTCTACAAGAAAACTATTTTTTGTTTGAGGATACACTGGCGACACACTTTATTCGAGCTCGGCTAGTCCCGCAAATTCGGGTGTACTCGGGTGTATTCAGGTATCTGATCGTTTTCTGCCAGAGTGCATTGCGTTTTTTTCCGGCAGGGATTTAAGCTTTTTATTCCGGCTTGCTGAAATACTGCAATGCCGTGAAAATACACATGGTGGCGCTTGCGAGCTGTTCTCTGTGAAGCCGTCCCCTATAATGAATTGTAATGCAGTATATATACTGTATATATATATATACTGTATAACAACAACCCCTATAATCCCTAACATACAGTACTGTACACATACAGTACAGTACTGTATATGCACATACATAAATGATACTACTGTATGGGCGGCGGGGGCGAGATGTGTTTGCAGCAGAGAGAGATCCGCTGCTCTCTCTCTGCGCAAACATCGGCACAATAAAAATTATTTTAAATACATTTTTATTGATAGTGTACATGTGCAGGGGGTCTCCGGAGCTGAATCGCGTTGGTTTCAGGTCTGGGGCCCCCCGGCCCCCCGAGATACAGGCCCCTTTAGGGGGTGCCGGTATCCCTCTGCTTGGTTTAAAGGGCCCGATCACGTGATCGCGGCCTGTAAACCAAGCAGAGCAGAGGGATACCGGCACCCCATAAAGGGGCCTGTATCTCGGGGGGCAGGGGGTCCCCAGACCTGAAACCTGTGCGCTTCTGCTCTGGAGACCCTCTGCACATGTACAGTATCAATAAAACACATACAATATACAGTATAAACAAACACTCGTTCTTTACCTTAGCGGCTATGCGCTATGGTAAAGAAGCATCATTTCTGTATTTTAATAATATTGTACAGTGAGCAGGGGGTTCCCTGAGCCAGACATTAATGCTCAGGGACCCCCCTGCTCCTGCTCAATATTATTAAAAATACAGAAATGCTGCGTCATTACCATAGCGGATAGCCGCTAAGGCAATGAAGGGGTTAACCCACCGTGCCCGCTTTATTGTGTGTAGTGGGGATGGGTGAGGGGGGGTATTTGGCCCTTGGTGTGAGTTTAGGACTTGCGGGGGGGGTTGCGGGTGCACTTAACCCCTTCACGACCGTAGCAGTTAATACCGCTACGGTCATGAAGGGCTTAAGCCCTCCCGCTACCCCCCCGCAAGCCCTAAACAAGCACCGTTGGGGCTAATACCCCATTCACCCACCCCCGCTACCCACAATAAAAAAAATACACACACACAGCAGCCCCACAATTAATAAATAAATCTAAATAAATAAATAAATAAATGAAGAGAAATAAATATATACTGTATATATATACTGGATATATATACAGTATATATATAATAACAATCCCTATACATATACAGTATATACTTTGTATATATATATACACTGTATATATATATATATATATATATATATATATATATATATATATATATATATATATATATATATATATATATTATACAGTATATATACACACATGATGAACCAATATACAAATACATGTAGAATGGTTATCAAAATCATACGGTTGAGGAGACGGTAGGAGTTGAGGTCCGGATGGACCCGCTGATATGCCTACTCGCGAAACCCATCGAAGATATCTCTGTCCCTCTTAAAAAACTGGCCTCGTTCATCCTGACTGCGGCTCGCTGCTCAATAGCAGCTAATTGGAAAAAGATTAAACCCCCTTCTAAGCAAATGGTCCTTCGCAAGGTAAGCGAGGTCAAGGTTATGGAATACCTATCGGCGCTCCTGAAACAGAATATAGTACAATATGAGAAAGTTTGGGCACAGTGGCCTTATAATTAAAGAGATTAAAAATGAGATATGGATGCTTCAGTTGGACTCTGCATTAGACCACTAACCCCTCTAAGGGGGAGTTCATGTCTACTCAGGGTCTTTTGACAAGGTGGAGGGGAGGATAACTACACCCCTTCCCTTAGCTCTCCCCGTTCCTATCCCCTCTCCCCCCTCTTCTTCTGTTCTTCTCTCTTCTCCCCCTCTCTCTCTCTGCCTATCCTTTACAGTACTAATATAAGGGGTTGGATCTAAGATCCTCCTAAAACTGTTAATTCTCCCGGACGGGATCTACATAGTAGAATCTAAATGCATAGGAGGTTACAAAATACTAGGGGCAGATCGCCTCTTCTCGATCAATCAACCTTGAGATGCTTCGGGTTGTTCACTTTTAAATGTATATGTTAATTAAGTTTACTGTCTATAAACAACCATGTGATGTGAATGTACCCCTGTCAGAAAACAATAAAAATGTTTGAAATAAAAAAATCATACTGTCATACAGATAACGCTTCTCTATACAGACAATAATAATAATCCATTGGAGTTCCCACGCTCTGATTGGCTACCATACCATGTGAGGGCGGCCATGTGCCTTTTCATGACGTCATCTTAAAGGCAATTGAAGCAAAGCCATTCTGATTGGCTGTGCTTTCATTCCCTTTAAGTGACGTCTTCATTTTTTTTTTGTCGGCCAAAACACATGGTTTTCACGGTCCATTCAGGACCGTGGGAACCATGACGCAAAATGTGACGTCATAGGCTTTTAAAAGCCTATGTCATCTCATTTTGAAGCCAGACGCCGTGGAGGAAGGACCTCCGGAGAAGAAAGAAGACCAGGGCGTGGCCGCAGACGGGGAGAAGACCCCGCCCCGTCCCGCTGGAAGGAGATAGAAGAAAGAAGAACACAGATGAAGATAAAGATGGATTACAACTAGAAGACCCGTGGATTGGTTTGGATTTTTAGTTTAATGTTTATTATTTTATGTTTTTTTATTTTATGGGTTCCTGATCGTGGATTGGTTCATGAGTAAGCTGCGCAACGGGAGTCGGTGGGGGCAAGTAATGGTAAGTGAACTACAGTAAAGAAATGTATTTTATTTAACTTGTTAATTTTTTCAAAAGGTTTTTTAACATGTGTATTTTTTTTTGTGGTATATCATTTCTTGCCACTGTATGTATGTATGTATATATGTCTAGAGAGATATATACATACAGTACAGTACAGGGTAAGAAATGATGTTGTTTTAAAAGCTGGATTAGATGTGTTTTAAATTATTTTGTGTATGCTGCTACTGTATGCTTTATTGTGAGTTTAAAGTATTTTAAAATTAGATAGATGTATTCCTTGGTATTGTATTGTGTGTTTGAGGAAGGTCAGGGATAGGCTTGGTTTGTAAAGGTTGTATTTTTGTCGGTACTTATATTTTTTCAAAGGCTTAATTGTTCTGCTCTAGGCGTGAATTTGTTAATGGTTTTATTGTTCGGGATCTAGTGTGAATTGTTTAGGGATGTAAATAATGATTGCTAATTGAATTTTGTTTACTTGGTTGATTAATTTGCAGAATGTATATGGTGCATAGATATTTAGGCATCATTTATATTGGAATGTAAGTTGTTTAAATGGCTTTTCAGAGGTTTAGTGATGATTTAGATTGAGAGATCAGTTATGAATATTAAAGGAAATTGATTTTAATTTAGTGTGTATGTATGGAGAAGTGTTTGGTTGTAGGACAGTGCTTTTGATAACCCTTCTACATTTATTTGTACTGTATATTAGTTTATCATGTGTGTGTATATAACGTGTGTGTATATATATATATATATATATATACTGTATATCTCTCTCTCTCTCTCTCTCTTTCTCTCTGTCTCTCTGTATATATATATACAGTATATATATATAGTTTCATGATGAAGCCACAGTACAAATTCATGGGTGAAGGGTGGGTATCGTGCCTGTGTGGCTTAACCCCTTAATTACCTTTGCGGTTATTATCCGATAAGGTGTTTAAGGGGTTAATTGATATCTGAATATACTTGCAATGTATTTCCTTGGTTTTGGCTATGTATTGTGTGGGCAAGAGAAGGAAGGCGCTGGCGTCGGACACTTCGTATTGATGAGGTCAGTAACTTTATTTATTTGTATATGCTAGTTAATGTTTTTAATAAGGGGCAATTAATCTATTATCCATATCTGGATAATAGTTATTTTGCACATTATTGTACTGTAGGTGTTGGGGGGGAGGGTGTATTTATTGAATGTATAGGCCAGATTTATTTTTTTTACATTCAGGGTTTGATTCCGTGGTTTTGCGTGGGGCCAATGGAGACCACCTGTGGGTATCCTCGGGTATCCTAAAGGGTAGCAGGCTGGTGGTTCCACGGGTGACACATGCGGGGATGACGATGTGTGGTCCCACTTCTGTGGGGGCACCTCCGACCCGTAGTCTGCGGGCATGACGATGTGTGGTCCCACTTCTGTGGGGGCACCTCCGACCCGTAGGTGCGGGGATGATGATGTGTGGTCCCACTTCTGTGGGGGCACCACGGACCCGTAGTGAGCACCCGTGAGTTCCCCAGACCCCCATGGGAACCACCCGAGGCCCCGCAGACACCTGTGGGTTTGACCCGGGGCTCCCAGACATCCTTGGGCCTACCGTGGGGACCCAATTGTGGCCCACGGTGACCCAAGGAGACCACCTGAGGGCTATGGTGCTGGCAGGATCCACCAGCAGGCCTCCAGAACCTGTGGAATGCTGCTGGTAAACTGTAGGTCTGTCCAGGTGCCCTGCCAGCCCAACGGGGACTAGCGTGGGGCTGCGTTATGGACCCTGAATGTAAAAGAATAAATCTTGTATTTATGGGGGGGCACAGGGGGTGGGTAATGTATTTAATAAATATAATGCTGTTTATTGTGGGTCATTGTACTGTTTTTATTGTGGGTACTGGGGGTGGGGTGTTTCCCCAACGGTATGTGGGTAGGCCTCCCTTGTGGGTACTGACTGGGTGGTTAGGCCTCACGGGTGGAGGGGGGGTTAGTGTGGGAGGGTATGTAGGCATCCCGAGTGGTGGGTGAGGGTGGGTTAACCCCTTCATGACTGTAGCGGTTAAGGGGTTAGGGGACATTACTTTGTATGTTTTAATTTTTGTGTCTGTTTTGCAGAAGCGGAGGGGCCATGGCCAGGATGGGGAGGGGGGGGGTAACGGTATGTGGGTAGGGGGTGAGGGTGGTTAGCAATGCAGGGAGGGAGATTTACTGGTGACAGAAACATCTCTCTCCCTTCAGTGTAATCTGTTTAAAGTCCCCTCCCCCCTAATGTGTGTTTCTGTAAAATCTCTCTCCCTTCAGTGTAATCTGTTTAACAGAAACATTAGGGGGGAGGGGGCTTTAGGCCTTTACATCTCTCTCCCTTCAGTGTAATCTGTTTAACAGAAACATTAGGGGGGAGGGTGCTTTAGGCCTTTACATCTCTCTCCCTTCAGTGTAATCTGTTTAACAGAAACATTAGGGGGGAAGGGGCTTTAGGCCTTTATATCTCTCTCCCTTCAGTGTAATCTGTTTAACAAGAAACATTAGGGGGGAGGGGGCTTTAAACAATGCTGTGTATAATGTATAAGGTTTTTTACAATTAGATAGATGTAATCCTTGGTATTGTAAGGGTTAGCTTTGGTTTTAAATTGTGTTTTCTGGTTGGTACTTACAGTATATATTGATTTTTGTATACTTGATTGGTTAAAATAGTTGAATTGTTTGGAAGTGTTTGTATTTACTGGTAGAGTAGCTTGCAATTATATTGTTAACATTCATTTGCAGAATGTATATGGTGCATAGATTTTATGCATCATTTATACAATGTAAATGCAATGTACTGTGTGGATTGGAATGTTATGTTTTATATTGTAAAATCAGTTAGGATTATTAAATGGATTATTATTATTGTCTGTATAGAGAAGCGTTATCTGTAGGACAGTATGATTTTGATGACCATTCTACATGTATTTGTATATTGGTTCATCATGTGTGTATATATACTGTATACTGTATACTATATATATATATATATATATATATATATATATATATATATATATATATATAATCACCACTGTCATTAAGGTTATGGTGGGTAAAAAAAGTGACAAAAACCCTCCACAGTAAAGCATAAAGCAACTGTAAATATTACTGTATGTTCATTTGCATGTCTTAGACAGGTCTGCAACCCTGTCTTTCTTGGGGAAAGACAGGGTTGCAGACCTGTCTAAGACATGCAAATGAACATACAGTAGTATATATATATATATATATATATATATATATATATATATATATATATATACTGGATATATATACTGGATATATATACAGTATATATATAATAACAATCCCTATACATATACAGTATATACTTTGTATATATATACACTGTATATATATATATATATATATATATATATATATATATATATATATATATATATATATATATATATATATATATATATATATATATATATATATATATATATATCTATATATATATCTATATATATATATATACATACAGTGTATATATATACAAAGTATATACTGTATATGTATAGGGATTGTTATTATATATATATACTGTATATATATCCAGTATATATATACATATATATTTATTTCTCTTCATGTATTTATTTATTTATTTAGATTTATTTATTAATTGTGGGGCTGCTGTGTGTGTGTATTTTTTTTATTGTGGGTAGCGGGGGTGGGTGAATGGGGTATTAGCCCCAACGGTGCTTGTTTAGGGCTTGCGGGGGGGTAGCGGGAGGGCTTAACCCCTTCATGACGTAGCGGTATTAACTGCTACGGTCGTGAAGGGGTTAAGTGCACCCGCAACCCCCCCGCAAGTCCTAAACTCACACCAAGGGCCAAATACCCCCCCTCACCCATCCCCACTACACACAATAAAGCGGGCACGGTGGGTTAACCCCTTCATTGCCTTAGCGGCTATCCGCTATGGTAATGACGCAGCATTTCTGTATTTTTAATAATATTGAGCAGGAGCAGGGGGGTCCCTGAGCATTAATTTCTGGCTCAGGGAACCCCCTGCTCACTGTACAATATTATTAAAATACAGAAATGATGCTTCTTTACCATAGCGCATAGCCGCTAAGGTAAAGAACGAGTGTTTGTTTATACTGTATATTGTATGTGTTTTATTGATACTGTACATGTGCAGAGGGTCTCCAGAGCAGAAGCGCACAGGTTTCAGGTCTGGGGACCTCCTGCCCCCCGAGATACAGGCCCCTTTAGGGGGTGCCGGTATCCCTCTGCTCTGCTTGGTTTACAGGCCGCGATCACGTGATCGGGCCCTTTAAACCAAGCAGAGGGATTCCGGCACCCCCTAAAGGGGCCTGTATCTCAGGGGGCCGGGGTTCCCCAGACCTGAAACCAATGCGATTCAGCTCCGGAGACCCCCTGCACATCTACACTATCAATAAAAATGTATTTCAAATGTATTTATTGTCATTTATTTATTTATTTATTTAGATTTATTTATTTATTTTTTGGCGGCTGCTGTGTGTGTGTATTTTTTTTATTGTGGGTAGCGGGGGTGGGTGAATGGGGTATTAGCCCCAACGGTGCTTGTTTAGGGCTTGCGGGGGGGTAGGGGGAGGGCTTAACCCCTTCATGACCGTAACGGTATTAACTGCTACGGTCGTGAAGGGGTTAAGTGCACCCGCAACCCCCCCCGCAAGTCCTAAACTCACACCAAGGGCCAAATACCCCCCCTCACCCATCCCCACTACACACAATAAAGCGGGCACGGTGGGTTAACCCCTTCATTGCCATAGCGGCTATCCGCTATGGTAATGACGCAGCATTTCTGTATTTTTAATAATATTGAGCAGGAGCAGGGGGGTCCCTGAGCATTAATGTCTGGCTCAGGGAACCCCCTGCTCACTGTACAATATTATTAAAATACAGAAATGATGCTTCTTTACCATAGCGCATAGCCGCTAAGGTAAAGAACGAGTGTATGTTTATACTGTATATTGTATGTGTTTTATTGATACTGTACATGTGCAGAGGGTCTCCAGAGCAGAAGCGCACAGGTTTCAGGTCTGGGGACCCCCTGCCCCCCGAGATACAGGCCCCTTTAGGGGGTGCCGGTATCCCTCTGCTCTGCTTGGTTTACAGGCCGCGATCACGTGATCGGGCCCTTTAAACCAAGCAGAGGGATTCCGGCACCCCCTAAAGGGGCCTGTATCTCAGGGGGCCGGGGGTCCCCAGACCTGAAACCAACGCGATTCAGCTCCGGAGACCCCCTGCACATCTACACTATCAATAAAAATGTATTTCAAATGTATTTATTGTCATTTATTTATTTATTTATTTAGTTTTTTTTTTTTTTTTTTGGCGGCTGCTGTGTTTGTGTATTTTTTTTATTGTGGGTAGCGGGGGTGGGTGAATGGGGTATTAGCCCCAACGGTGCTTGTTTAGGGCTTGCGGGGGGGTAGGGGGAGGGCTTAACCCCTTCATGACCGTAGCGGTATTAACTGCTACGGTCGTGAAGGGGTTAAGTGCACCCGCAACCCCCCCCGCAAGTCCTAAACTCACACCAAGGGCCAAATACCCCCCCTCACCCATCCCCACTACACACAATAAAGCGGGCACGGTGGGTTAACCCCTTCATTGCCTTAGCGGCTATCCGCTATGGTAATGACGCAGCATTTCTGTATTTTTAATAATATTGAGCAGGAGCAGGGGGGTCCCTGAGCATTAATGTCTGGCTCAGGGAACCCCCTGCTCACTGTACAATATTATTAAAATACAGAAATGGATGCGCATGCGCGACAACGGACTGAATGGCTGCTTGATCATTCAGCTCCGTTTCTAGCCGACACAATTTAATTAATAAATACATCCAAACCTGACGGATCTCGCCGAAATTTGACCACAACTTACCCGGACACCTCCAGGATGTCTAAAGGGACAAGATCGAAGCGCCCCTCCACAGTAATGACTGATTATTACAGCAAAGGAGATCAGCCACGCGCCCGCAGCCATGAGGGCCCCCCGCCAAGCGGGTCCGACTCAGAGGCAGAGGGAGATGAGGATAGCGGGAATAGAATCATGCGGAGGAGTGATATGCAGGAGTTCTGCACAGACATCAAAAGATGCCTGCAGGCTGAAGTGGCGTCCCTGAGAGCGGACATAAACAACATTGGCGCCAGAACGGACTCCCTAGAGAGGAAGCTGGACACCACGGTAAAGTCCCTCCACAGAACTGATAAACAGCTAGCCCAAGTGAAGGACACTATCCAAGACCTCTTAGATAAGCAGGAAGATGCGGAAAACCGAGAGCGTCGTAATAATGTGAGGATTAGGGGGGTCTCAGAAGAGGAACTTGACCCGGAGGACTTTGTGGGCCGGTGGCTAACTCAATTGATGCCGGATAAGACGGCCCAGGACCTGCATCTGGACCGGTGTCACAGAGCCCTGAGATCCAGGCCGCAGCAGGGAGACCCCCCGCGAGATATCATCGCCCGCTTCCATTATTTTAAAATAAAAGAACTGTTTACCCAGCTGACCCGCAATAATCCTTCCTTTGAATCACAAAAAATCCAAGTTTTTCAGGACATCTCCCCCACCACATTATTAAAAAGGAAACAACTTACCCCAATTACCAAGATCCTCAGAGATGAAGGGGTTAAGTACCGCTGGATTTTCCCCTTTGGGCTCCTAGTATCCAGAAACGGGGCTTCTACAACAATAAAAAAAGCTGAAGATGGCGGCGCCTTCCTCACTAAACTGGGCCTGCAGGACAAAATCACAGAGGATGTGGCGGGAAACAGAACAGCGCCGGATCCAACATGGCGGGAGGCGGGAAGACCCAATAAGAAAAATCAGGCTCGCAGCCCACGGTAATCGGTCTACTACTGAGACTGAGTTCCCTCACAGTTTATGTTAACCCCCCCCCCCCTACCTCCCGCTCTCCGCTCGCCTAAAACTGCCTGTAGTAGCCCCACAGAGACCCCCCCGTACAGCTACACCCCCGCCCCCCCCCTACGGCATCCCCCCCCCGGAGCCCAGAAGAGCCAAGGCCCTTTGGACTTGATGCACCACTTACCTGATCCCCTGACGGCAGCGGAGGGAGACTGGCAGCCATCTTGGATCAGCTCCGGTGCCCAACTGAGGAGGAACGGCTGCGGATGACGTCAGCGGGGAGGAGACTGCACTTCACGCGAGAAGGGCGCAGAAGAGAGGCCACATCCAAGATGGCGGAGGTCGGGACGGGCCGGAAGAGGCGGGATCCGGAAGGCGACTCCGGAGGAGATTAAGCAACACAAGGCGCCGAAGGAGAACGGCGCAGGAGAACACGCTAATAGAGCGCAAGTAGATAGAGTGAAGCGGGGCCCTAGGAGGTGGGACAAACGGGTAGCACAGAGTGCAGCAGAGTCCACCCCGCGGGCAGGCCATACACAGGCACCCCCGCTTCCACGGCCGCCCCTGATCCTCGCGCTGACACCCCTGCCATTCCCACCGGCGCTTCTCTCACTGACACTCCTGCCCCTCTCGCGGACGTCCCTTTGACACCCTGACTCATCGCGCTGACACCTATACGCCCCCCGCTGGCACCACTCCCGCGGATACTCCTGCGGGCGAGTCCCTTGAGGACACATCTTAGGCGCACGACAAACACCCCTATTCACGCTGACACCCCTGCTCCTTCCACAGACACCTTTACAAGAGTAACGGAAGCCTTATAAGTAAGGGGAGAGAGGGATAAATGTAGGAACACCCGCTGAAGTAGGGCCACATGCAGTAATAGCGAGAGGCAAGGGGCAGTAGTGAATGTAGACATAGGCCGACAGCGAGACTGGGGGGGCGAGAGTCGGAAGCCCCAAAACGGAGCTCTGGGAGGGGAAAACAAAAACAAAAACATAAAGCAAAAACTGACAGACAGTCATCGGAGGGTGCCCTGACGCATAGACACCTCAGGGGGGGAAATTAAATTAAATTAAGTTAAGCTTGGGGCAGCTAAGCTGAACTCAGGCTAAATTACGAGTTAAAGAAGCCGGGTGAATAACCACGGGAGTTGGCAGAAAGTTTGGGCCTGATAGGCAGTACAGGAGGCAAATCAGAAAAGGGCTACAGAGGACGGGGGGACAAGTTGATGACAGTTACTGATAGAAGGTCAGAGTTTTAGGTTACATGCAATTTCTTAAGTATGCAGGTTGTTTAAAAGTCAGGTTTGGACTAACAAAGTTACTAGTTCATCGGCTGAGACGGCGGTCCTACAGTCGTCATGCGTGTCTACCCTGGGGCTGGGGCAGCTGCCCTAGAACCCGAGGAAGTCCTGGGGACGAGGCGGGGCAACACGGCCCTTTGGAGGAGGAAAGAGTTAGAGGGCGTGTTCCGGATATCCGCAGTCCCACAGGCAAGGGAGAGACGGCGGTCCTATGCCGCTGATCAATCTCCCCAGTTGATGTGTGTTGTTTACGTGTTTTTTTTTTTCCCTTATGTGTCCCACGTACCTACTGTGTCCACCCTCCCCCACATTATCTCCTATACGAGTGGCCCCCCGCTGAAGCCCTGCACAGAGCTGAGTACTGCAGAGGAACAGAAGCGGCACCGTAGCGACCCGATACATCCAAGAGCAACACTAAGAAAACAAGGTCAGTTCCCCACACCAACATGCCTTTAACCTTTATATCCCACAACACTAAGGGTCTCAACTCCCCATGCAAACGAAGGATAGCACTCACTGACTACAAAAAAAAGGGAGCGGACTTCATCCTACTCCAGGAAACACATTTCAGTACCACTAGTGCTCCCAAATATTTTGATAAAAAATATAAGCAAGTATTCCTATCCTCCGCGCCAGAAAAAAAAAGGGGAGTAGCAATCCTAGTCCATAATAGAGTAGGCCTAGTAGTGGACAAGGTAAAGAAAGATCAGGAGGGGAGGTTCCTGATGATCATAGGGTCCATCAATATGCTCCCCATAACAATAGCCACGCTGTATGCCCCTAACACCCATGAAGCAGAATTCTTTACGAAGACATTCGGCATCATAAAAAAGTTTAGCGAAGGAGCCCTAATCCTAGGTGGGGACTTCAACGTGGCTATGAACACAACCCTGGATCGCTCAGGTCCCCACAGGCGCAGAACCAACCCCCGACCTTCCGCACTAGAACAAGGTCTGAAAGACCTCCAACTAATAGACGCATGGAGAGAAATCCACCCACTAGAAAAACTTTATACTTTCTACTCACACCCACACGACTCATTCAGTAGAATCGATTACTTCTTTATCTCTAGCAGACTGGTCTCCACGGTCACCCACACGGGGATCCATGATATTTCATGGTCGGACCATGCACCGATCGAGCTAAGGTGCGCGCAGATAGGGCTGGAAAGACCAAGAGCAAACTGGAAACTAAATGACTCCCTCCTAAAAATCCCAGACCTTGAGAGAAAGATCAAAGAGGAGATTAAATACTTTTTCAGTGAAAACAAAGACAGCGTTGACTCACACATAACCCTCTGGGAGGCTCACAAAGCAACACTGAGGGGGGTTTTGATTAGTATGGGAGCCCGCAAGAAAAAGGAGCGCAACGCAAAAATTATTAAGGTGCAAGCAGAACTAAAACAGCACTGGGAACAACATAGGCGGTCACCCGATGCAGAGACCCTGCAACAAATTAAAGACACCCAGACTAAGCTGAATCTTCTGCTCACCTCCCAGGCTGAGAAAGCGTTAAGTTGGTCAAAGAGAAGATATTTCGAAAAAGCAAACAAACCAGATACCTTATTAGCCAAAATGATTAACTCCAAAACGCACAATTATAGTATCCAAGCGTTACGACGCGAATCAGGGGAAATTACTGCCAACCCCAAGCAAATTGTACGGGAATTTAAAGATTTCTACGCAAAACTATATGACGGGGATAAAGTAGCCAGATCACCAGCGAACAAGGTGGCCCTGGAGAACTTTCTAGCAAGTTCAAATATACCCTGTTTGAGCGGGGTGGACAGAGAGGTGATGGGCAGAGATTTTACAATGGAGGAATTATCGGAGGTTATGAAAAACCTGAAACCCTCTAAAGCCCCGGGCCCCGACGGGTACTCAAATCTTTACTACAAAAAGTTTAGGAAACAATTGGCCCCTTATTTACTACGTATGTTTAACCAAGTGTTGAACGGATCCCCATTCCCTAGCCAAATGCTCCAAGCGTCCATTTCAGTAATACACAAGACAGGGAAAGACCCGCAGGACTGTAAGAGTTACAGACCTATATCCCTCATTAATTCGGACATCAAAATCTATTCCAAATTACTGGCCAATAGAGTGAGTCTAATCCTACCCAGACTGGTGCACCCAGATCAAGTCGGGTTTATCCAGGGTCGACAAGCATCGGATAATACCCGACGAATTATTGATCTGATAGAAATAGCCAATCGCAATGACATACCAGTTATGGCGCTCAGTCTGGATGCGGAAAAAGCGTTTGATAGGATAGACTGGCCATATCTGGAGGCCACGCTTGGAGCGTTCGGAATGGGCAACAAATTAATAAAAGCTATATTCGCACTATATTCGACCCCGTCGGCAAGGGTGACCCACCAGGGATTCGCTTCAGACCCCTTTCAAATTAAGAGCGGTACGCGACAGGGATGCCCGCTCTCCCCCCTCCTCTTTGCACTGTGTATGGAGCCGCTGGCGGCCCAGATCCGGGATAGCAAAGACATTTCAGGTATTGCCATCGGAAACCAGACGCATAAGGTGGCACTCTATGCGGATGACGTGTTCCTGACAGTATCCAGGCCCCTCACCTCTCTGCCGAACCTGTTTGAGGTATTGGGACGGTTCAATAGGGTCTCCGGGTTCAAAATAAATCAGAGTAAATCGGAGGCCATTAATATAAATCTCCCCAAACACGTAGAAAAATTAATTGCCCTTAACTTCAATTTCCGCTGGCAGAAGCAACAAATCAAATACCTGGGAGTCAATATCACACGGACATATAATACCATCGGCCACGCCAATTACCCGCAACTGATGCGGACCCTGAGAGAGGATCTCCATAAGTGGGCTAAAAACAAGATCTCATGGATTGGCAAAATCCACTGCGTAAAAATGAATTTGCTCCCTCGCCTCTTGTATCTTTTTCAAACGCTCCCAGTGCCGTTAAATTTGAAGGAAACTCTCTCCCTCCAAACTGAGATAGATAAGTTTATCTGGGGAGGCAAAAAGGCGAGAGTGAGCAAACAGATAATGCGCACACAAACAGGGGCGGGAGGTCTAGCGGTACCCTGTTTGTTATCATACTACCGAGCGGCTCAATTATGTCAAATTGTGCAATGGCACACTAACCCCGACTCTAAAAGATGGGTCGCGTTAGAGCGAGAGGCATGCTCACCATTGGAACTAGAGCACCTGATTTGGTACCCTAAAAAGGTGCGCAATAGCACCAAACTGCCGCTATCCTCAATGACCAACTCGCTATCTATCTGGGCAGGCGCCAGGCTTAAGTGCGGCCTGACTAGCAGGGCATCGGGTATGACACCAATTTGGAATAACCCCCTCTTTGCTCCGGGCCAATCCAGCACAGATTTCTCTATCTGGAAACAAAACAACATAAAGCGTTTGGTGGATCTGGAGGGGAGAAAGGGCATAAAAATTTTCGAAATAGTCAAATCTGACCACCATATTCCTAATGCCGAGATCTTTAGATACCTCCAGATCAGGGCGTTCTATCAAAAAGTTCAGCCACAGTCCCCTATGACAAATTTCGAAAAGCTCTGTCGATCAGGGACATCCACGGTGAGACTTACATCGCAGATGTATAAAGAAGTGACCGGTTCTAGCACGACAGTGAACGACAAAACCAGATATATGACCCAATGGGAGACAGACCTAGGCGAGGAGCTAGAGATAGAGGACTGGACAAAGATTGTGACGGCAACCTCCAAAAGCTCTATGTGTACAACCTTAAGGGAGAACGCATATAAGGTAATGATGCGATGGTACCATACTCCCGCTAAATTAGCTAAATTCCTGCCCAGTTACTCCCCATTGTGTCCGAGACAATGTGGACAGCAAGCAGACTTGTTGCACATGCTGTGGTCCTGCCCCAAAATCGTCCCAGTCTGGGACTCAATTAAAGACTGGTTGAACATAATTACAGGTAAACCCGTCCCATTAGACCCATGGCTGTTCCTCCTGAACAGGCCAGCAATCGGGTTCACCAAAGGAGAAAACAAACTGATAGCTCACTTTGCTATGGCGATGAGGGGAGAGACTGCAGCACGCTGGAAACAAAATATAATCCCTTCAATTCCAAACATTAGACATAGAATTTGGACCGTATGCCAGATGGAAATGCTAACAAGCTTAGTCAACGACACTGGCGAAAATTTTGAAAAAGTATGGGCACCGTGGTTAGCCCAGAAAGAAATTCGGGAAGTAGATAGGTCCTCAATTTGGCTTTAATAGGAACAAATGCGTTCTCCCTTGAGGGAATACCTAACGACGGAACCTACACCACACTAAGATAGAGATACCCCCCTCCCCCCCCCCCCACCCCACCACATAACCCTGTATGACCAAGAGGGGTCACACAAGACAATGAGAGAGACAAATCAGTTACGAACCAGATGGCCTACAGGGTACGCAGAAAGTCCTCGGACGCAGAGAACCAGCATGGGGGAGGCAGAAGCGGACCCACGTAAGGAGACCCCCCCAACTCCCATACTCCCCCCCCCCCCCTCCTCTCTCTCTGTCCTTTTTCACGCCCCTTGTCTGTCTACCCCCCCCACCCCCCCGGCTCCTAGCAGGGGATCCCCTCCCCAGTATGTCTGTTGGTCTTCCCAGTTTGTCCAAAGACATTCACCAATTTACGAAACGGATTGTCACATGCAGTAAACTGTTACGGTACGCTGCCGAGAGATTATCTACTGTATGTATATTATGTACTGAACAAAATAAAAAATTTAAGTTGAAAAAAAAAAAAATACAGAAATGATGCTTCTTTACCATAGAGCATAGCCGCTAAGGTAAAGAACGAGTGTTTATTTATACTGTATATTGTGTGTGTTTTATTGATACTGTACATGTGCAGAGGGTCTCCAGAGCAGAAGCGCACAGGTTTCAGGTCTGGGGACCCCCTGCCCCCCGAGATACAGGCCCCTTTATGGGGTGCCGGTATCCCTCTGCTCTGCTTGGTTTACAGGCCGCGATCACGTGATCGGGCCCTTTAAACCAAGCAGAGGGATACCGGCACCCCCTAAAGGGGCCTGTATCTCGGGGGGCCGGGGGTCCCCAGACCTGAAACCAATGCGATTCAGCTCCGGAGACCCCCTGTACATCTACACTATCAATAAAAATGTATTTCAAATGTATTTATTGTCATTTATTTATTTAGATTAATTTATTTATTTTTTGGCGGCTGCTCTGTGTGTGTATTTTTTTATTGTGGGTAGCGGGAGGGTGGGTGAATGGGGTATTAGCCCCAACGATGTTTATTTAGGGCTTGCGGGGGGGGGGGTAGCGGGAGGGCTTAACCCCTTCATGACCGTAGCGGTATTAACTGCTACGGTCGTGAAGGGGTTAAGTGCACCCGCAACCCCCCCCCCCCCCCCGCAAGTCCTAAACTCACACCAAGGACCAAATACCCCCCTCACCCATCCCCACTACACACAATAAAGCGGGCAACTGCAACTGCAAGCCCACACATTACTGATTCGGCGCTTTACAAGTCATGAGTTTATGCCATCTGGTGGACACGCGAAGCATTGCAGCCTAGTAAATCCTTCTCATTATCATTTAACAGATCAGGCCCCCATCAGCCAGGCATGAACCGTGGCTGGGAAGGCAAACGCAACGAAGCATGCAAGAGGTGAGCAGCGGCAGATTCCAGGTATCTGCCAGGTACAAACTGGGCATTTGCTCGAATAAAGTGTGTCGGTGCAGTACCTACTATGTGCAAACACAGAATACGGATATGGGAAGCAATGTAGCGCCCACATATGCTAACATATTTATGACAAGATTAGAGGAGACTCATGTCCTCCAGCATGTACAGTAGAATATGTTAGACATGGGCGTATGTGGGTTCGTGACATTGACGACGTGTTTATGATTTGGCAAGGAGATGAGTGCTCATTGTCCCTCTTTGTCTCTGATATCCACAAATCACTCCCCACTATTAGCTCCACGTGTATTTCTAGCAACACCTGCATCAATTTTCTGGATACGACCGTAACTGTTAGGAATCAGAAATTGGAGTCAGATATCTTTACAAAACCCACTGATAGAAATAACCTCTTACATTACTCTAGTTTTCATCCCCCAGGCACCATTAGGGGGTTACCATTCAGCCAGTACCTTAGAACCAGGAGAATCATTAGCATGCCGTCTAAAGTGAAGGATAGATTAGATCAGATGCAGAATAGATTTCATGCGAGGGGATATCCGACAGAACTCTTGCGTTCTCAATGCACTAAAGCTGAGATTCCATCAAGGGCAAATTAACTTCAGGGAGCCACACAGAATATACATGCATCTAGACCGTTTTCTGTACCATTTGTGTCCACGTTTAACACTCATAGTGGGCATATTAAAAATATAATTTTAAAACAATGGCCTTTACTCCAGAGCGATCACTCAGTAGCCCCCCTATTTTCTCACAAACCCCTATTCTCATATAAGAGGGGGCGTAATATACATGGTCAACTAGTGAAAGCAGATATTGGGAGAATATGATTAAGACAAACTTTCTTGGGGACACCTAAGCTCGGCAGTTACCAATGCTATGGCTGCAGTCAGTGCAGCAGTATGCAAGAGGGCCATGTCTTTTAACACCCACTCTCGGGTCAACAATTCCAGATCAGAGATTTCTTTACATGCCTCTCTAAATACGTGGTATATCTCGTTAAGTGCCCATGTGGACTGGGATATGTGGGGGAGACGACCCAATGCATAAAGGATCGGATTAGACAACACAAAGCTGCCATCCGGAGATGTGACCTTGAAGCTCCGGTTGCCCACCATTTCACACAGGCTGGGCATAATGCAAGTCAGCTGAGGTTTCAGATCATAGATGGCCTGTGGAGAAACCGACGGGGCGGTAATCTACAGAAACTGTTGTTACAGAAGGAAACAATGTGGATCAGGCGTCTGGATACACTAAAAACAAAAAACAAAACTGTGCGCTACTACTTAACTACAGCAGCGGCAGCTTTTATTCGAGTAAAAGCCGCCGGCTGCATGCGTCTGGGAAGCGGGTAGCCGCGGCGCGTGGCGGCGCACTGTGACGTCACAGTAACATGCGCGCCCGGCTTCCCCGTCTTCCCCGGCTTCCGCAGGCTTCCCCGACACCCCTGGAGATCAAATTAAGGTAAGCGGGGGTGCGGGGAAGCAGAGGGGCAGAGCAGGAGCCGGGTACGGGGTCGGGAAGGGAGGAAAATTGCGCGCGAAGTGGAGGGGGGGTGCGTGGGGGAAACGCGGCGGCGCGCGGTTGTTACTGGCGGCAGCTGGGGTAGATCCCGGCTTGCCGGCGGCATTCAGTGCAATAAAAGATGTCGCTACTGTACCTATTAAGTATAAATGTAGAAGTATACACAGTGCAGTGACTATACCATCAAATAAGTGATGAAAAATTAATAAAAAGTTAAACCACAAATCCCACAGTGAGATAATTATGCATTAAATAATAAATGCCACATAACCGTGTTGGGGATAAGGGCGTCTGCAGCTGTAAACGCAGGGGTGGCTCAGCACCCCACACACTAAGAGAATGGAAACAAAAGAAAACAGCGCACAACGCCAAATAGTGAAGCAAATTCAACAATATATTATCAAATTAAAAAGGGGGTAATATATTTGCGTACATGAAAAAGATTGGTAAAAGGCATGTAGTGTGTATCACACTGTTTACCACTCGGCAGCTGTTAGCTGTAGATTCAGGTGCTTGTTTCCCTCTGCTGATGCAGCTCGGTTGATTCTGGGGCAGGACGTCAGTCTTTCACTCCCAAGGGGATTTCCCTTCATGCAGCCAGGTTCAGCAGCTGGTATTGGGGCTCGTTGAAATCGCTCCGGCTTCCTGGCCGATATGGAGCTGCTCCTATACCTCAGCAGGTATATCCTCTGCACAGAGGTAAGACCGCAGCTCACTGGGGTGCCCTCAGCGTGCCACGATGCCGCTCCGTCGCGGGACGCTGTGTAGTGACGTCACTGTCTCCACAGCAGTGGTGGATTCAATAGGGAAGTTTGAACAGTCTTACAAAGTCTCTCACAAGTGTCCAAAACAGCACACAGGATGAAATAAAAACAGGACAGGCCAGTGTATAGACAAAGGCCAATATAGGCAGATATAAGGCAATAGAGTGTTACATCTAACGCGTTTCGTAGAATTAACTACTTCTTCAGGGGTATAATTAGGCCATTACCCAGAGGTCTTATATACCTCACATAGATACCTTATTGGTCAACCAATTAGGAATAGACCAATCATCTATAATAGGTAATGGTCAATGTGATAGGGAAGATGTATAGTTTACTTTTTAAAACAACAACTTTATTGACAACAAGGACAAAACAATACCTATTTAATATAAACTTACATATAGACAAAACCTAGCATAAATAATTAAAAACATGCTGGAATAAAAGAAACACAATATTAGTTGACTTAAAATAGACACCATCATTACTTGCATAAAAAGATGTAACTAGAAAAAAGCGTGAAATAGAGCAAAGAAAGCAGAGATACAGAGATACATATTACATCCCCTATGTACTGTACAGAGGGGTGGTAAGCTAAAGATTCAATAAAGTGTCCAAATATCCACATCCTCATTTAACCCCTTAGGGGACATAGTATCTAACTTATGTATCCAATATGTCTCTTTCGAAGACAATGTTTTAACTCTGTCCCCTCCTCTTCTATTTACAGGAATCATCTGAATCCCCTTAAAAGTGAGACTTGACGGATCTTTATTATGGTGTATCAGGAAGTGTCTAGATACACTATGTTTTTCAAAACCATTTTTAATATTTCTGGCATGTTCCTGAATCCAAACTTTAAGGCTGCGTTTGGTTCTGCCTACATATTGATACCCACACGCACATTCCAATAGGTATACAATATGTGTAGAGGTACATAAAATAAAGTCATCAATTTTAAAAACTTCCTTCGTTACTTTTGAATAAAAAGTGTGTTTGTCAGGATGTTGATATTTACAGATCGAGCAGTTACCACAATTATAGTTGCCTTTTGGTTTAGGCCCTAGCCAGTTCTTTTGCGATGTTGTATTGCTCTTACTTATAAAAACATCACTAGGTGCTAACAAGTTTTTAATATTTTTGGCTCTCCTATAAATAAACCGTGGTTTGATGTCAAGATGTGATCCCAAAATGGGATCATTGCACAATATGCCCCAGTGTTTTTTAAAAACCTTTTCAATGTCTCTATGAACCGAATAAAAGTCTGTAATAAAGGCCACATTAAGAGTGTCATTTTTTGTGTTTTGACCTTCTTTATTTTTAATCGTGGATCTATTTTGAACTAACATATCCTTATGATCCATATTACGTACCCTTATGATCTCTCTTTCTAGAAGTTCCTTAGGATATCCCCTCTCTCTAAATCTCCAAAATAATTTGTTAGCCTGTTGGTTGAAAACCTCTAAACTACTACAGTTACGTCTGAGTCTCACAAATTGCCCCCCTGGTATGTTGTTTATCCATGTAAGACTGTTCAAACTTCCCTATTGAATCCACCACTGCTGTGGAGACAGTGACGTCACTACACAGCATCCCGCGACGGAGCGGCAACGTGGCACGCTGAGGGCACCCCAGTGAGCTGCGGTCTTACCCCGGTGCAGAGGATATACCTGCTGAGGTATAGGAGCAGCTCCATATCGGCCAGGAAGCCGGAGCGATTTCAACGAGCCCCAATACCAGCTGCTGAACCTGGCTGCATGAAGGGAAATCCCCTTGGGAGTGAAAGACTGACGTCCTGCCCCAGAATCAACCGAGCTGCATCAGCAGAGGGAAACAAGCACCTGAATCTACAGCTAACAGCTGCCGAGTGGTAAACAGTGTGATACACACTACATGCCTTTTACCAATCTTTTTCATGTACGCAGATATATTACCCCCTTTTTAATTTGATAATATATTGTTGAATTTGCTTCACTATTTGGCGTTGTGCGCTGTTTTCTTTTGTTTCCATTCTCTTAGTCTGGATACACTGTCCACGAAAGGGATGAATAAAGAGTTAGACCTTAGCTGATACTTCTAAGAGTACTTTTGGGTCTATTTACTGCTCTACTGTTCCCTGCGTACTGTAAAGATGTTACCATATCCTCGGATACTATACTCCTTACTGGTTGGCCCAGATACCTTATCAAGTGACGCAAGTGTTGCCGTGTATCTTGAATGGTGTGGCAGATGCCGATGTGGTCTTCAGTGGCAGTTCGTGTGTGGTGATCCATCCTCTGTATCAGCAATTACGTCTCTGCTCACCTCGATCCTTACACCCCCTTCTGGTACTCAGAGTCTCTGCTATTAATTTGGCTTAGTATGGTTTTCTCTAAATTGGAATCTGTCACCCCTAAGGTATATGTAATTACTATATACTGTTTTTTACTCATATTTACTATGTGTGTATTTTATTTTCACTAACATATGTGTGTTTTCTCTCTATTGTGGAGATACTCAGTGTCACTATAGGCTGACTACACAGGCTCATCCTCCACCAACCTGGTGACTGCTAACTGTTGATCACTGGGAAAGAAGACACAAATGCTGGTCAGGCTGTGGTACTACAAGATTATTTCATCACAATCACACTGTGACAGCCCCTGTGATGGAACTGATGTCCTGATTAACATTCCCTGGTGGTAATTTCGGATCAGCTGGGGAGCTCTGAATTACAGCACACAGACCAATCACCACTTCTGAGGCGGTCCCATGCTGATCATGTCATCAGGAGAGGAGCCCTTTATATCTAGGCATACTGTGACAGTCAGCAGCACACCACTGAAGGAGGAGAGCTGATTTCAGAGAGAGAAAGGGTTGTGTGACCTGATGGTCTGATCTTCATTAATTTTTTGCTCATTACTATTCGTGTAGCCAGGACTTAACTTGCTAGTTTATAGCAGTACACTGACTTTTGTTCTGAGTTCTTCATTAGACATTGGGGCAGTAGGGATAAAGGGAAGTACCTCGTGGTCATTCCAGACCTGAGGGAATGGGCTTGAGAAAGGGGTATCCCCCTGAAATGTTACATTGCCCCCCTTGTGAACCTACCCCTGGTGTATTTATTTGTTACTGTTTCTGTTTCCCCCCTGTCCCTTTTCCCTATTGTATTTACCCCATTATCATTGTTGTTGCATTATGTTACTACTGCATTGCATCACTCTATGCATTATCTTTTGTTCACATTAAATATCTTTCAGTGACATAATCCATAGTACCATTCTTCGTTAGACAGTGTGTGCTGGGTCTTTTTTTGTGGTAGTATTGGCTCTCTGTTGTCTACAGGTCTGAAATGACTGTTTTGTACAAAGCCTGCCTACTCAGATACTTTTGTGCAGAGGACTCTCTGCTTAGCTGCTTTAGTGCAGAACTCTATCCACTTTGCCTTTTTTTGTGGCGAGCCCGTCTGCTCTGCCACTTCTGAGCAGAGCCTTTGCACATGTTTGTATGCATACTGTAGCTCATCTGCTCTAAGATGTTTTTATGCTGTTGGACTTGTGTTTCTTGGTTGGTAATTTTTGATGTAATTATATAATCATTTTATTACTGTATATCTTGATGCAGTACTGCACATTGCATTTTTCAGACACAAGTATCTTCTCTGTTAAATTTGTTGGTGCCTGAGAAACAGAATTAAAGTGACTTTACTAGGATAATATGCAGCTGACACTGGCAATGGAACTGGGTTCTCCCATTTCAAAAGACAATAAACTACTGCTCATCTATAACATAAATCTGTAAACACTGTTAAATAGGCAATAATTATATGTACAGTATACCAGTTAACAGAAGAACAACAGAAAATAATTCAGCAGTCAAATTATATTCAAATTAGAAACAGAATTTAAATGATCAATGCCAAGTATAGTTTCATTACATGGAAAAGATAAATAGGTGTGGTTTATGCTTTGAAAGAAGCTGCATAAAGAGAAAATCTTTTGTGCCAATAGCCGAGATGCTTTATTATCGTCCACAAGTTTAATTTTCTTGATAGAGTTCCAATCCTAACAACAGCCCGTAATAAAATGATTATATTATTCATATTTTCAGTATTGCTGTTGTCACCACTGTTTTGTGCTACCATACTGTATACGTGGAAAAACTATTTTGTGTATGAAATATTGAAAGCAGCAGCTGTCTAATGGAAATAAAATACTTCAAGAAATTGCATGCATAAAAGCTTCTTGCTGTTTAAACCTCTGGTCAAATGAGACAATATATAATGTTAACAAACTTAATTTTACAAAGTTGCAGTATAACACAATTGGACATGTCAGTACTTTACAAGTAGCAAATGATTCATAATGATCCAACATGCTCTGCATATGGACTGAATGCAAACTAAGTGAGTAGGGCTGGGGAGATAACACAGATAAATCTAAATTCATTCTTGGAGCAGTCACACTCTATGACATATTCACTGACTTCTTCAACAGCTCATTTGATAATGTTCTCTCTGCACTATTCATTTTTCTAAAAGATGAAAGCTAACTGAAGATCTCATCTGCTCACTGATGCAGGGAGAGGATTGGAAATTAGCACAACATAATAAAAGTGGGAAGGGAGGCACTTTCTGATTAACAGTTTCCTGGTGCTGATGTAGGTGGCTAACCACCCTGCTTTTTCAGGTTCCCCTTAATTAGACATGTCTCGTGATTCTACACCATTTCATTGAACTGCCACTAGTTAGCAGAACTATGCTTTGGGAAAGGTGACAGCTGTAATCATAATTCATAGCTTGAAGAATGAAAACATTGTTTGCTATCTAGGAATGTAATGGGAAACACATCTGTACACGCTGTAGATTACTTATCTGCTGAAAACTAATTATCAAAATCCATAAGGGTCATAAAATAGTTGCAGAGATATGTGAACTTTACGTATAAATCTGCTAACATAGTTAAATTTTCCATTTTTGGTGAACTTTGATAAATCAAACTTTTTAGCGTCCATACCTGACTTACTACAATCTAAGTTCCTACGACTTGGTGCCCCAGCCATTGCCAAACCAATTGCTTCCATAGTCAACTCTATCCTGTCTGCAGGCCATATCCCTAAGACCTGGAAAGCTGCCAGAGTTGTCCCAATCTTCAAAAGTGAGGACAAAAACACTGTCTCAAACTACTATCTTCCTTCTCCCAATCCTATCCAAAGTCATGGAAAAATGTGTCCACTCCCAATTAAGCGATTACTATAACAAGACAAATTTCCCTAGCCAATTCCAATCTGGCTTTCGCCCCAAACACCCCACGGTAACTACCCTGCTAAAAAAGGAACGGGGTCAACTCACTGGTGCAGTATTCCTAGATTTTGGAAAGGCTTTTGATACTATTGATCATGCTATCCTGCTCAACAAACTCCAGAGCTCTGGAATAGGGAAGCATGCTTTAAACTGGTTTCAGTCCAGCTATCAGGAAGATCCCAACATGTGTCCATCTCAGGCTCTAACTCCAACATCCTTGATATCACCTGTGGCATCCCACAAGGCTCTGTTATGGGGCAGGAAACAAAAGAAAACAGCGCACAACGCCAAATAGTGAAGCAAATTCAACAATATATTATCAAATTAAAAAGGGGGTAATATATCTGCGTACATGAAAAAGATTGGTAAAAGGCATGTAGTGTGTATCACACTGTTTACCACTCGGCAGCTGTTAGCTGTAGATTCAGGTGCTTGTTTCCCTCTGCTGATGCAGCTCGGTTGATTCTGGGGCAGGACGTCAGTCTTTCACTCCCAAGGGGATTTCCCTTCATGCAGCCAGGTTCAGTAGCTGGTATTGGGGCTCGTTGAAATCGCTCCGGCTTCCTGGCCGATATGGAGCTGCTCCTATACCTCAGCAGGTATATCCTCTGCACAGAGGTAAGACCGCAGCTCACTGGGGTGCCCTCAGCGTGCCACGATGCCGCTCCGTCGCGGGACGCTGTGTAGTGACGTCACTGTCTCCACAGCAGTGGTGGATTCAATGGGGAAGTTTGTTTTTTGTTTTTACTGTCTCTGTTCTGGGGCCCCTACTCTTCACAGTGTTCATCAATAATCTTCCCACAGCTTGTCAGGAAGCCTCAATACACATGTATGCAGATGACACAATCCTATATGCACACAGCCATAGCCTCTCTGACCTTCAACACATACTTCAGTCTGACTTTTTGAGACTCGAAAACTGGATTTCCCAAAACAAACTGTTTTTAAACACTGACAAAACTGTAACAATGGTATTTGGGACCAAGACTAAATTTTTAAAGCTTCCAGCAACTGAGCTCCAGATTAGAACCAACACTAACACCACCCTAACTTCTGTTACTAGTTTTAAATACCTGGGCATATGGTTTGACTCCCACTTAGCATTCGGGATGCACGTTGATACCCTGACAACCAAGACCCATGCCAAACTAGGGGTACTTTATAGGAACAAATCCTCCCTAAGTCTCCTGGTCAGAAAACGTATCGCACAGCAGATGTTAATGCCAATTATTGACTATGGAGACATAGTATATGGCTCAGACCCTCAAACCCACCTTAGCAAACTTGACACCCTCTACAATTCAATTTGTCGTTTTGTTCTCCAATGCAACTATAACACACATCACTGCGAAATGCTCAAAGAACTAGATTGGTAATCACTCGAGTCTAGGTGCAAAGTTCACCTTTCCTGTCTTGCCTTCAAATTCTTTATGGTCAAGCTACCCAGCTACCTGAACAAGCTCCTCACCCATACCACATGCAGCACCTATCACCTGAGATCAGACTCCAAAAGACTGTTCATGGTCCCAAGGCTCAACAAAGTATCCGGCCGTTCCTCCTTCTCTTACCGTGCACCCCAAAACTGGAACAACCTACTAGAGACTCTTACATCCACCACCAGTTTAAGTTCTTTCAAATCTAAGGCTGTCACACATTTTAATCTGGTCTGTAACTTTTTCATACGCCCATAATATATATTATCTTTAACTGTGCATGCAATGTCTTGTATATAATGTATACCCTGTTCATTTATGTAACTGCATTTGTAACCATGTATTATTTGTCTTAACTTTGTGCCCAGGACATACTTGAAAACGAGAGATAACTCTCAATGTATTACTTCCTGGTAAAATATTTTATAAATAAATAAATACCTATTGTCTTTTATATATCTCACAAAACACCGATCTATTCAACACATGAACAGATATCTGCAAACACACCTGAGAAACAAGCCAATTTGAATATGCAGATAAGATTGTTTCCCTGGTATCTTACAGTAGGTGTGTTCCACGTGTTACATAGATGAGTGTTTTGGGAGGTATTTACTGTATGTCAATGGGTACTTTACTAAATTGATCTCTCTGCCCCTTTCTTCCTCTTTCTCCCTCCTCTTGCCTCCTCCTCATCTCCAAAAAAACATATTTCCTTATCTGGTTGATTCGAGGGT
The DNA here is from genome assembly GCF_040206685.1 of Ascaphus truei. Classification (NCBI taxonomy): domain Eukaryota; kingdom Metazoa; phylum Chordata; class Amphibia; order Anura; family Ascaphidae; genus Ascaphus; species Ascaphus truei. The sequence continues at coordinate 54,261,910 of NC_134494.1, read as the reverse complement.
GAATGTCCCATGATAATATCCTCAGCTGGATATTTGATGAGTGCCCTCTCACAAATCTATTAATTAAAGCTATTTTCTGTCTTTTCATTTTGGGTTATGCTTGATTGTTGATGCTATGGAAATCTTCTCCTTTTTCTCATGCTTGTCTCCCTGTAAGGCCATTAATGAATAAACTCCAGAGTCACATAATGAACTGGGTGTCAATCTGTTAGCTTCTATTTTTAATTTATTCATTTTTTTTCTCTCAAAAGTTTATTTCAAAGTATTAAAAAAAAAAAACTCAAATAAACCCATGAAGCAACTTTTGGTAGATCGACAGCCCATCTCTGAGTATGATTTTGTTGCCCCCCTTATGGGCATTGGTACAGAATCACCAACGTTGAAGCTTACATACATACTTGAATACTCCAGAGTATTTAGACTGTTATTGCATAAACTTTAGTTGCTACTGCACCGACACACTTTATTCGAGCAAATACCCAGTATGTACCTGGCAGATACCTAGAATGCGCCGCTCCTCACCTCTGACAATCCCCGTTGCGTTTGCCTTCCCAGCCTGGGTTCATGCCTGGCTGACGGGCGGCTGATCTGTTAAATGATAATGATTAGGATTTAATAGGCTGCAATGCTTCGCGTGTCTACCAGATGGCATAAATTCATGAATTGTAATGCAGTATATATATACTGTGCAGTATTGCAGCCAGCGGGAATAAAATGCTTCAATCCCTGCCTGGAAAATACCTCAATGCACTCGGGCAGAAAACAGTCACAAACCTCAATACACCCGGGTATACCCGAATTCGTGGGACTAGCCGAGCTCGAATAAAGTGTGTCGCCAGTGTACATGGTTAATATTTTCTGACTTACAGGTAGGCTGATAAAGGGTTTTTATTAATATTTCTGTATTTGTCAGTGTTATACACATTTAGCAAGTTGTAGCAACACACAGGCTGATTTACTGTATATGCCGTCTGTGGGTAACTTCATATACTAATCTTAAAGTTTGACACAGCAAGTTGCCCTCCTGGATGAGATGCAATAGTTGTATTATAAGGTTGGAAGCTCTGGCTCTGAGTTAAGGGCTACTATACACAGTCTAATTACTAAGTTTTTGGAACACTTATTGTATATACAGTTGGCCTGTTTATTGGGTTTCCAGCAGTAATTATTTTTTAGGGACACAATAAAGAATTATTGAATGCCATTTTTTCCTGTTGATCTCTTTTTTCCCTCCCATCCCCCTCTTTTTCTCCAGCATTCTTCTGATTTAAGGCAGCTCACCATATGACACCAAGAAGTGAGCCACAGATATTACTGAGATGTTTGTTACTTCTATGTGGTGGTCTCTTGCTTTTGCTTGTATGGGGTGGTCACATAATGAACTGGGTGTCAATCTGTTAGCTTCTATTTTTAATGTATTCATTTTTTTTCTCTCAAAAGTTTATTTCTCAGTATTAAAAAAAAACCTCAAATAAACCCATGAAGCAACTTTTGGTAGATCGATAGCCCATCTCTGAGTACGATTTTGTTGCCCCCCTTATGGGCATTGGTACAGAATCACCAATGTTGAAGCTTACAGTTGTATTACCCTGTAAAGTCACAATGCACAAGTCAAAAAAATAGATGGCTTTTTTACTCTATTTTGTCCCCAATAACACACACAACACATACTGAGTTGGTAATACTTTATGGACTGTACAGTACTGTCAAAAGGCCCGTCTACACTATGGGCCTTATTCAGAAAGCCTCGATAAGGCCCTTATCGAGCACTTATCGCCCAAAATGGGTACTCGTATTCAGATAGCCTCGATAAGTGCTTGATAACGGCCTGTATCAACGCAAAATTTTATCAACATCCGAAATTCGCCAACTGAGCAGCGATCAGCCGCTTATCAACAATTTTCAGAGGGTTGATAAACTCACGCGATTCAGAGACCCGTGAGTCGGCTATCGCGGCCTATTGCAGCCCATCGCAGCCCTAAAAGGCATTCTTCTCCCCAAATCCAATTCACCACAAAAATTTTGGTAAATTGGTGGGGAGATGGCCTCGATGAGCAGCGATGTGTTGGGACTTAGAAAAAATCAGGTCCCTTTCCTGCCTCGGATTGATGCCGGGGGTCTCCGGAGCTGATAGCCATTAATAGCAGCTCCGGACCCCCCCGGCATGCATCCGAGGCAGGAAACATGCATGTACAGCAACTTCATTACCTTAGCGGCTAACCGCTAAGGCAATGAAGGGGTTAAACAACTGTGCCAGGCTTACTCTAAGCAACATACAATACAATACAATACTGTACAGTAGCTAGCGAGGGTGGGTGAAGGGGGAATTTGGCCCTTAGTGGTTGTTTAGGCATTGCGGGGGTGGTTGCGGGGGGAGTTAACCCCTTCATTACCTTAGCGGTTAATACCGCTAAGGTAATAATGGGGTTAACCCAACTGCTACCAACCCGCAAGGTCTAAACACCCATCCTTAAGGCTAAAATCCTCTTCACCCATCCGTGAGGCATAAGCACACACCCATGACTGACTATACCCACCCTATACCCATTGAGTAGTATAGTGGTACATCATACCCATATAATAATAATATGGGCATGATAAGCCTCTATAGCACTCAATGGGCACCCTAATGACAATAAATTAATACACAAGACACACAGTAATAAAACGTAACTAAACTTAAAAAAAACACACTTCACTGAATAAAAACAGTAGCCAGCTAATCCAATCAATAGAAGCAATAACAACATCAACAATGAATTAATTCCACCATTACCCAATCAAACCATTTAATTCCTAAACCAACTCAAAATGAATAGTAACACTAACCAATCCAAACAATGAATTACTCCAACATTAATGAATGTAACCATTAAAACTCAAAGAAATAAATTAAAACAATCCCTGAAGTAACCATAAAACACATTAGCTAACATAATATAACATTAAGTACAAGCGAACACCAATCGCAAACCTTTTATTACATTAAGCATAAACACGCAAACAATCACATCCACATAATAAACTGCAAGGAAAAAAAGCAACAGCAATAACAAGCGAGAAATGCCCCCCAAATATTGTCATAATAATGTATTAATCTGTACCCTAAAGAAGTACAGATTAATATAATATCAGTCAATGTGCCCCATCCAAAGATTAAATCTGTAAAAAGAGACATTTACAAACATTGAATATATTACTTACCATTAGAAGCGATGGCCCTCCGACTCCCGGGGAAACAGGAAGCTCACGTACCTTGAAGGCCCCCAACAGCATCCAATGCCATCCGCCATGAAGATCCGACTCAGGTACCCAAATCTTCTTTTTTCTTTCTTTAATCACCTTCTTCTATCTTCATCTGTAACCATTTCTTATTCCTCTTTATCTTCTTTCTTCATCTGTCAATCCAAAATACCCCATGTTAAATCCCAGCCGATGCTGTCTCGTCGGCTTCTTGGGCTCAAATGAGGCATCACGGCCTTAAATATGGCTTGTGACGTCACATTTACCCTCAAAATGGTTAACAGCCACCTGATTGGCTGTTAAAACCATGTTCCGACTTAAAAATTTTTTTTTGCCGTGACGTCACTTCAAGGGTATGATGCCAGCCAATCAGAATGGCTGGGCTTCATTTGCCTTTAAGATGATGTCACGAAGCCGGCATCACATGGTATTTCAGCCAATCAGATCGTGGGAACAAATTCCACACTCTGATTGGCTGAACTACCTTGTGATACAGCGGCCATCTTGGATTTAGTGACGTCATGTTAAAGGGAAATTAAGCACAGCCATTCTGATTGGCTGGCATCATTCCCTTTAAGTGACGTCACGGCAACAAAAAAAATTAAGTACGTGAGCTTCCTGTTTCCCCGGGAGTCAGAGGGCCACCGCTTCTAATGGTAAGTAATATATTCAATGTTTGTAAATGTCTCTTTTTACAGGTTTAATCTTTGGATGTGTTTTTTGATTTTTTTGGGGGAGGCACATTGACTGATAATATATTAATCAGTACCTCTTTAGGGTACAGATTAATACATTATTATGACAATATTTGGGGGGCATTTCTCGCTTGTTATTGCTTTTTTTTATTGTAGTTTATTATGTGGATGTGATTGTTTGCTTGTTCATGCTTAATGTAATAAAAGGTTTGCGATTGGTGTTCGCTTGTACTTAATGTTATATTATGTTAGCTAATATGTTTTATGGTTACTTCAGAGATTGTTAGAATTTCTTTCTTACTATTTTACTGTTTAAATTCATTAATGTTGGAGTAATTCATTGTTTGGATTGGTTCGTGTTACTATTAATTTTGAGTTGGTTTAGGAATTAAATGGTTTGATTGGGTAATGGTTGAATTAATTCATTGTTGATGTTGTAATTGCTTCTATTGATTGGATTAGCTGGCTACTGTTTTTATTCAGTGAAGAGTGTTTTTTTGGAGTTTAGTTACATTTTATTATTATGTGTCTTGTGTATTAATGTATTGTAATTAGGGTGCCTATTGAGTGCTATAGAGGCTTATCATGCCCATATTATTATTATATGGGTATGATGTACCACTGTACTACTCAATGGGTATAGGGTGGGTATAGTCAGTCAGGGTGGGTGCTTAGGCCTCCCGGGTTGGTATCGGGTCAGGGTGGGTTAACCCCTTACTGACTATAGCGGTTAATACCCGCTAAAGGGGATTAAGGGGTTAGGGGCCATTAGAATGTCTTTATTATGTATATATGCTTTCTTGCTACGGAGGACAGAGGGACCTCCTGTTGTGGTAAGTATAACTGTATTTATTTACTTTATTTTTGTATGCTAATGCAGTGATTAATAATGGGCAAATAATCTATTATACACAACTTGTCGACCTCCCACCTTGAGAAAGCGCTGGTCCCCTTACGCGCGAAACGTACGTCGGCATGACGTCATCGCATTGACGTCGTGGAGGAGGCAGTAACCAGGTGAGATCGGTCCTAGCAGTGGGGAAGTTGCGGGCTGTGTATTATTAATTACACATTGGCTAATTTGGATTAGAAGCTACGTGGAGGTGCCCCGCTGCTTGTATGAGTTGCGGGCTGGGTAAAATCTATTACATATGGATTAATTTGGATTCTAAGTTATGCTTGAATGATTAGAATTGTGCAGCATTTTTGGTCTGACGGCTTGTGGAACGGCACAGCAGACTCTGTGGGATCACCCAAACAGAGTTAAAGAGACAGTTGACTGTATCTGGCTATCCTACTGCATATGACATTGCTTTGATCTATATAACCTTACACTATAACCTGCAATTACCAATGTACCATCTAGAATTGAGACTAGCTTAGTATTATGCTAATCTATCAGTGATTTTGATTGTGTCTCATTCCTAACAACCCACTCACTTGCTGAGGGATCCAACTTAAGACTAAGTTGGTATTTGTCCCTGATTGTTACGCATTTGCCTGACACTCGTTACATTCACATTTTAATTGTTTTTAAGTTAGTTTAGAGCATACGTTATATGTTGTGTGTTATCTTGATTATATATTAAACGATTTATTATTTTTGCCACATGGCTTTTAGTGGCAATTGTCCTCTCACAGTGCTGGGAGGGATTGCTTACCTGTACCTTATGGCTAAATGAACTACTCATTCACCTGGTATTCAAACCTTGCTATTTAGTCCTAGCTTTGTGTGCAGCTAATGAGGATCTTTCAGGAGGACTCTTTGCCTCCTTATGTATGTTCAAATAATGTATTATCCATATCTGGATAATAGTTATTTTGCCCATTACTGTACTGTATGGGTTTGGGCGGAGGCGGGGGGGGGGGTGGGTATTGATGTTTATTAAAATATTTATTGATATACATTTCTTTAATAGTGTAGATGTGCAGGGGGTCTCCGGAGCTGAACCACATTGGTTTTATGTCCGGGGACCCCCTGCTTCCCGAGATACAGGCACCTTTATGGGGTGCCAGTATCCCTCTGCATTGAAATGTCCCGCGTCACGTGACCGGGACATTTCCTTGCATAGGAGATACCGGCACCCCATAAAGGTGCCTGTATCTCGGGAAGCAGGGGGTCCCCGGACATAAAAACAATGTGGTTCTGCTCCGGAGACCCCCTGCACCTCTACACTATTAAACAAATGTATATCAATAAATATTTTAATAAACATCAATACCCGCCCCCCCCCCCCCCGCCTCTGCCCAAACCCATACAGTACAGTAATGCTCTCTCTGCAGCAGAAATGAATTGCCAGTTTAGGCCTTTTCAGAGGGTTGATGCTATCGCTTGCAGCAACTCGCCCGTTTTGGGAATTTTGCTATCACTGGTAATCAAGCCTTTCTGAATACCGTGATAGCAACACCCAAAAAAACGGCATTTTAAATTCCCTGGCGATTTTTTTTATCCACCCTCTCTGAATAAGGCCCTATGTCTCTGTGATGTCATACCACATGATGTCACAGTGACACATATGGGAGACGGGACAATAACAAAATGCAAGTGATATTTCTGCAGCGTGATGATGGGTGACTATTTATATAGCCTGGGAATGTACATTTACAGTACTTAAGTAAGCAAGAAGAAGGATCATGTTGCTCCAAATTGTTACTAGCTCTGGGCTGTGATGTGTCTTAATAAATTAGGTTTGCATCTGTAAGCTCCTTTTCCTTATTTTGGGTGTGCCAGAAAACTTTTGTTAAGGAGAAAATATACTGTAACCTTTGTCTCAAAAAGTAAAGATGTTGTTAAGTTAAACAAAATAAAACAAAAAGAGATACCGGAGTCCAAGTGATGGAATCCTGGATATCCAGTGGAAATAGTTCAAGTCCCAAGATGATCAACAGTCTCTAAATCTTTGGGTGATCAGATAGGACTTCATTCATGGGAAGTGGAACATGAAATGAAAAAAGAGATATTTAGTGCAACACAGCTAAAACAAATTATACAGACATAGATTTGCAAACTGACTGACAATAGTGACAAGACAAACAGACACACCAAGACAGATAACACAAAGCAAAGCTAATGATAAAAGTTAATTTAATAAAACTAAATGAATAAAATTGTTGGACAAAATTCTGGAACGCTGCTCCGGTCGGTTAAAACCTGTATAATACTCACAGGACGGCAGATGGTATATAGCAGTAAACTGGTGTGGGCTGTTTTCCACGTGTAGAGGGTCCACAGAGTGTCCTGGAAGCCGTGCGATCCTTCCGGTTCTCCTGGCTGGCAAAAACCGGAAATGGCGTGTCCGTCGTGTGCCGGAACCGGTAGTGACGTCACCAGACGTGGTGTCAAGGCCTGGCAATCTCCAACGAAGCCAAAGGAAATGGCAATCCGCGCCTCCTTGCCCCTCTATCCCTAAGCCACAGAACTCAGCGCTTGTACTGCTTATCCACTAAAAGTGTCCAAAACACAGTAAAAATGACCCTACGCGTTTCGTGTGTCTAAACACACTTCCTTAGGGGTAGATCACGAAAACGCGTAGGGCCATTTTTACTGTGTTTTGGACACTTTTAGTGGATAAGCAGTACAAGCGCTGAGTATGTAGAAAACAATCAGATACAAACAAAAACATACCATAAGGAGGTGGATGCTAATACGTATCTTTTGGCTTCTAGCCACCACCATCCAAAATGGATACAAAATATCCCACAGGGACAAGCCCTAAGAATAAAAAGAAACTGCTCACAGAAGGATGTTTGCACAAACCAATTGAACTCCTTTAAAGAAAAATTTATTGAGCGAGACTACAGCAGGGAAAGGGTTAATAAAGCTATCTGTGCAGTTAAAGATATAGATAGGTCTAGTCTTATCAACCCTAATAACAGTAAAAAGACGTCCACTGTTCAAGGAGAATTTATCCCCTTTATCACCAAATTCAATAGTATGGCACCAGAAATAAAGAAAATTATAAATAAGCATTGGGGGATCCTCCTTAGAGACCCAATATTGAATACATTCCTGCCAGAACACCCACAAATTGTTTATAAACGTGCTGACAACTTGAAAAGTAAACTATCACCTAGTTGTCCCCTCAGTGGGCCTAAAATAAGTAGCACCATGTGGTTATCTAACCTGAAAGGTTTCTTTACATGCAACAAATGCATAGGTTGTTCTTTCAGTGTTAAAGGCAGTACATTTCAATCAAATGTAACAGGTAAAAGTTATGATGTAAACACTTTTATAAACTGTAAGAGTATGTACTGCGTATACTTATTAGAGTGCTAATGCGGGTTGCAGTACGTGGGGAGAACAGGGAGGAAACTCCAACGTAGACTGGCAGAGCATGTATACAACATAAAAAGGGGGTTGGAAACTCATAGTGTGTCAAACCACTTTAAAAGCAAACACAACCAAAACCCAGAGGGATTGACATGTAGGGGCATAGAATGCCCAAAGGCCAATTGGAGAGGAGGTGACAGGCTGACCCATTTATCCAGAAGGGAAACCTTCTGGATTTATACCCTCAAAACCTTGTCACCGCATGGTTTAAATATAGACTTCGATCTGGCCTCCTTTTTGATAGATTCAAGTGACCCCCCACTGCTGTATGTAATGATCAATCATGTAATAATTGTTTTCATTATTATTATTTTTTATGTGGAATGGTAAGAAATGTTATGTCTATGAGCTTGGTGCATTGCCACTTAATCCCAGGGATGATTCCCTAGTGGCTCTTATCATGTAAGTAGATGTGTGCAATTTTAATCAGTTTATTCGCTTTTAATCAATTCATTTGCAATTAATTTGCAATTAGTATTCATCACCTTCCAGGGTATATATCAGTAGGTAGCAACTCCCCCCTCATCCACTGATGAAGTGACCACATTGCGTCACGAAACGCGTATGGAGAGGGAGGAGCTAGAACTGACACGGTCTTCAGAAGCAGGAGCATAGAGATCAGGAGAGACGCCAGAGTGTGACATCACGAGGCTTAGCGCGGGCTGACGGCAGTTACCCAGCGAGGTGAGCAGAGCACATTCTGCAGTGCTGGCCACCTCAAGCTGAGATAGAGGAAGCTATAGCAAATAGAGGGGGCGAATCTCGCAGAGTAACTACTGAGAGTTAGACGCTACTTCAGGGTTTGCAAACAACAATAGCGCCATCCTCCCAGAAGCCTGCCTACCTGATTGTATCAAGCTGCGGACGGCATGTTGTCAGCTGTTTTTACACAGCCTGGTTTATGTGAGTAAGCCCTTGGCTGTTTTTTATTTTTATTGTAATAAATTTTTATCAATCTGCACCATCATCTTTCATGTTATTTCCTTTCTGGGAACATATGGGAACTATGACCAAGTGGTAATGCTGTGAACAGACAGAAAACCTGGAGGATAGACATACAACACGTGGGATTCGTGATATCTGGAAGAGAAGAGGTTAAAAGCACAGATTGTCTCAAAGGAACAATAACACAGCAAGTCTGTAAGTTCATTACTTTAATCTGTTGTGGAGTTATTTATGGATTCTTGTGGCTGCGCAATGGTCTTTTCCTTTTTGTCCATTACATACTAGGAGGAGTTCGGAACCAGCAGCCAGCAATTGGATCACCATCGCTCCATCAGCTGGAATATTGAAAAGAACTTTCCATATCTATATGGACTAATCATTGGACTGGGGTATTGTTGTAGCCTGAAGCGCCGGGTCATTGCATTTTTTGTACAAGCGCTGAGTGCTGTGGCTTAGTGATAGAGGGGCAAGGAGGCATGGATTGCCATTTCCTTTGGCTTCGTTGGAGATTGCCAGGCCTTGACGCCACGTCCGGTGACGTCACTACCGGTTCCGGCACACGACGGAGACGCCATTTCCGTTTTTTGGCAGCCAGGAGACACGGAAGGATCGCACGGCTTCCAGGAGACTCTGCGGACCCTCTACACGTGGAAAACAGCCCACACCAGTTTACTGCTATATACCATCTGCCGTCCTGTGAGTGCTATTCAGGTTTTAACCGACCGCAGCGGCGTTCCAGAATTTTGCCCAACAATTTTATTCATTTAGTTTTATTAAATTAACTTTTATCATTAGCTTTGCTTTGTGTTATCTGTCTTGGTGTGTTTGTTTGTCTTGTCACTATTGTCAGTCAGTTTGCAAATCTATGTCTGTATAATTTGTTTTAGCTGTGTTGCACTAAATATCTCTTTTTTCATTTCATGTTCCACTTCCCATGAATGAAGTCCTATCTGATCACCCAATGATTTAGAGACTGTTGATCATCTTGGGACTTTAACTATTTCCACTGGATATCCAGGATTCCATCACTTGGACTCACTAGGCGCCAGTATCTCTTTTTGTTTTATGCTGTTTATTCTGACTGTACCATCAGTTTACCATCAGGCTGCCTTTTCAACCACTAGGGCTCACCCTCCAAGTAGGGTATATTGTCTATTTCCCATTAGCGCTACTATACATCACCTTTTTCTTTCTAAGTTAAACAAAAGCTACTACAGTATATTGTGGCAATTCACAAATTTAATACAAAATAAGTTGACAATACTATAATTATTAGAGTACTTTAAACACACATCTTAATGTTCATAAAATAACTGCTCTTTATTGAAAATAGGGAGGAAACCATCATTACAACTTCAAGCACTTGAACATTTTAAGTACTTTAAATCAATAGACATTTAATTATTTTGTTTGTATTACCCGAATACATTAGTAAAGCATAATAGTACCATAGAGGCATTTTCATGATTAACGCAGTTAAATCAGCAAAGGTGGCAATTAAATGTAAAAAAAAAACACCCTGTGTTTCTTGGAATTCCAAAAAGATTTGCATAAATGAACAATTATTGTCTTATTTTCAATCTATAGAAACAACTGGAAACTATAAAGTACATCATGTACATTCAGAGCATTCTTCTTTTCATATTCTTAAATTAGTGCTGTACAAAGGAGTATTTTTATTGTAACATTTTTTTTAATATTTATTTGATATTTTGATGACACCCTTTTTCTCCTTCCCCCCCTCTCTCTCTCCTTCCCCCTCTCTCTCTCTTTCCCCCTTTCTCTCTCCTTCCCCCCTCTCTCTCTCCTTCCCCATCTCTCTCTCCTTCCCCATCTCTCTCCTTCCTCCCTCTGTCTCTCCTTCCCCCCTCTGTCTCTCCTTCCCCCCCTCTCTCTCTACTTCCAACTTTTCTCTCTCCTTCCCCTCTCCCCTCTCTCTCTCCTCCCACCACCCTCTATCTCATCTCATCCTTGGCAAGTGTTTACAATCCACAGTTTATAATACAGTAGAGTTACAAATGACAGCCATCGCTAAGGTTGATTTAAAATCAACACATTGTTAAGTTTAGTCTAATATAGGAGTAATAGGCGATATCACATTCCAGAATTAAATATAGTGAACTTGAAATAGTCTGCTCCACCTCAAAACTGTATCTGGTGATATACTGTAGCCCTGGATTTACAAGACATTGAGATGGATAGATAGATGGATAGATATTGAACTGACTCACAGAAAACCAATTATACAGTTATTGAAACTTGTAAACTCTATCTCGAATATTTGCTAAACCTTGTTTAAAAAGCCTACCACTTTTCTTTTTTTTTTGCATACCTAATTTTATATGTCAAAGGTTAATTGAGCTGAGTGAAATACCAGATGTTATAATAGATAGGTGCAAAAACATGTACTGTACATTTCATATACATTTAGTAATCAAGTATAAGATAGAAGCTGCGAAATGTATTTGATTGTCTCACCTAGTTGAATGTAGTCTTATTAATTAATGAGCAGTTTCACTATTTAAGGCAGCCAATCCTTCATTGAAAAGTGGGTAAGTTCTCTCTATGGGGGTTATTAATTAAACTGTGATAGTGTTGATTGGGGCACCATCGCATGGACACCCCCATTGACTTCACTGGGAGTATACTTGCAATAGGGCCCTGATCTATACTTTTAATCACAGTTTAATGATTTACCCCCTTATAGCTCTTATATGTTAAGTTGACTCCTTAATTAATCCTTCTCACTGGTGATCACTTTCAGTCACTAGATGGCTTCAGTGGGTAAGGCTCATTGTGCTCTCTGACTTTACACTACCTTGTCACAAATTTGGGCCACTGTGCCCCTTCTATTGTGGTTCATGTCTTTTAGTACCTGGAAAAATCATGTTAGCTGATTTTTCTCAGCTGGTTCCTCATTTTAATCTCTCCAAAGAAATAAATAGCAACAAAGATGCACGTGATCCTTCTCTGCATGCACATAAGCAGGTCTCATCCTGAAATTGCAGAAGAGATTACCAATATGTGGGTCAGTTGACTTACCTATAATAGAACAAAATCATATTGGTATGTGAGTATGTGAGGTGGTTACAACCACTAAGGTAATGATGGGGATAACCCCTTGCGCTACTCTCCCGCAAGGCCTAAACACCCACCCCAGGGCAACTACCACCTTCACCCACCTCCAGTACCAACAACACCACACAGGAATGGGTAAAGGTGCTATTATCCAAAGATGGCTAATAGGGCTAACCCTAATACCATAAATACAACCCCCACCCCTTGCAGAGTACAGTAATGGGCAAAATTACTATTATCCAGATATGGATAATAGTGCATTTGTCCATTAAAAATAAAACACTACTGAGGCAGAATATAGTAACTAAAAGTTCTATTTACCCCTGCCAGGATGAAAGCTGCCCTCATCTTCATCATCATCCTCCATGTCCTTCTCCTTCGTGAGAAGCAACATTACAATAAAAAAACAAACTACTGGCCACTAACCCCTTAATCACCTTAGCGGTTAGCAACTTCTATAGTAATTAAGGGGTTTCCCCTATCCTCTACTACCCAACAGGGAGTCCTAACCACCATACCCAGGGAAACTACACCCACCCCCTACCCCAGCTACCCATTAATTGGCACAGTGTTAAACAATGCCCATAATATGGCTATGGTTTGCCACTATGGCAATGAATGGGCAAACTAAAAAAAATCAGCCACAAAATAAAACACATTACATTTAAATAAAACAAACATTTGAAAATTAAGCCATTGATTAGCACAGTGGTAAACCATGCCCATAATATGAGCAAAGTTTGCAACTATGGCAATGAATGGGCAAGTTACAAAAAAAAACAAGCACAAAATAAAACACATTACATTTCAATCAAAACAAAAAACGCTAATAAACCAATTGATTGGCACAGTGGTAAACCATGCCCATAGAATATGGGCATGGTTTCCCACTCTTGCAGTCAATGGACAACCTAAAAAAACAAGCACCAAAAATACAATACATAACAATTAAATAAAAACAAGCATTTGCCTAAAAATGCATTGCTAGTCACTGTGCTTGTCTCTACCCTGAAAGGGGCATAGATAAACACATTGGCAGTCAATGGGCAATCTAAACAAAATCCACAATTAATTAAAATACAATCAATGCGTTTCTTACCTTTGATGTCTTCTTGTCATCAAATGAGACGGGACAGGCCTTATTTACATTACATACATACATCACATTTGAGTGTCAAAGGGTACACCCCCAATCCGATTAGCTGGTGTACCACTTGACAGAATTTTTGTTTTTTATAGGATGACATCATCAAAATGGAGGGAAGCCAGACAATCCCTCCCTTTAAGATGACGTCACAAAAAAATGGCTGCCATCACATGGTTGTCCAACCAATCAAATTGGGAGATAAATCATTTGAGGCATCACATGGTACACCCCCAATCCGATTGGTGGGAGTACCATGTGACAGCTTCCATTTAATTTTTTTTAAGGATGTGATGTCATCTTAAAGGGTGGGGATGTCAAATCCTTTAAAAAATATGGAAGCTGTCAATCCTTGGTACCATATCATGTCTAAAAACAGAAAAAATAAGCAATGTGTCAAATTCATCACAAACTTTTTTCCTTTATACGCTGGCAGTGTGACAGAGTTTGTTTGTGCCGTGAATCTATACAGTAAATGATTCCTGGTTTAATTTGTGTGATTGGATCTGGCGAAAACCAGCTTGCTTACAACCCTTTTGCTTACGTAACCCTGCTTCATTTCACTAGCAAGCTGTTACTATGTGCTGTGTTACCTGCTGGCTCACAGGGCCTAAGCCTCTGCCACGGAGAGCCTGGGGTGCGTACAATATATATATATGTCAGGTGCAGCGCCTCCACCTGCGACAGATCCCACCAAAGGGGGAGTTAGTCTTCGCAGGACGTATATACAAGAATTACCCTTACACAGCCAAGTTCTGAAACCAATCTCTTTTACTGATAGGTCAAACTCAAGATACATTACATGCCATGACATTTCGGTATGCAGGTACACATTATATAACACGCCGCGGCGGACGTCACCATCACTTGCGCCTCGGTGGACGCCAACAATAACTTGTGCCTCGGCAGACGCCAACAATAACTTGTGCCTCGGTGGACGCCAACAATAACTTCCCCCAATCCTGCCACCGGGTGATCCCACCCCGTGTCCAATTATGCTACTCAGTTCTCCCGCTCACAATCAGCCTTATGTGTGTGTATGGGTGACTGCGCAGCCACTATGTCTCGGGTGAATGAAAGTTACAGTTGGTGCACTTGATGAAATACCTGCCGAGCACTCCGGTGCTCAGAACTGCCACGCTCTTCGAAAAGGTCTCTGCGTAGACAACGCTCTTTCCCTCGCTAGGATCTGGGGCGCTCCCTCTCGGACTCTGGCAACTCCAAAGGGGTCTGAGCTCAGATCTCCCTCTCGTCAGAATAGTCCCGGGCAAAGTTAACAATACGGGGGTAAGACCCTTACTAAGGCGGTCCCTAGCTCAGCTTGTCTCTAAGGTGACTCAGGGCTAGCTGGGCCTGGGGCACCTGGCCTGCGCCTGGGGGTATAACCTCCCCGCGCAGTATCTTCGTCTCCTCATCTCTCCCAGTAGCTCTCTCGCCACGTGCGCGCAACCACTGCCTATATCTCTGGCAACTTCTCCGCCCATAGGCTAAACGCTCTCACCTGACCCTCCCCGTAGGGCTTCTGGGTCAAGGGACTGCTCCTCTCCTGTCAAATGCATTCTCCTCCTTCGCGGGCTTTTGCACTACTCTTTGCAAGCACAACCTCCCATAACTTGGGGTGAATCAGGGGTCACGGCTACATCTACAATAACAAGGTCAGTGATTGTGAAATATTTACATGTTTTCCTTTGGACCTCTTCTAAACATTAACGGTGGGCACTTTCATTCGTGTTCTGGTTTTGATTTGAAACATTTTTTGTGTTTGGGTTCTGGTTTTACCACAACTTGATTTGTTTTGGATTTTTACCAAACCGTAGGGAAAAAAAACAATCAGCACAAAAATGATAAAATATTGTACTACAGTAAATCATGCAAATGCTTAAAATAAGTAAATATTCGTAAAAAAAAAGAACAATTAGAAACCTAAAATAATAAACAATTGAAAAAATTATGACGGGAAGAGATGGGCGCTTGGCGAAGAGATGGGTGCTTGGCCTTATGTTTAAATTCTAAATAATCTTTGGGTTTTGCTTTTCCTTCTATTTAGTTTTATTGTCATTACCCAGAATCCTTAGCTACAGTGGAAGCACTATGCTAAGAGATAATGGGGGAAAAGCAGGGTTGCAGAACTGTCTGAGACATGTGAATGTGCGCACAAGTGATATTTTTAATTGCTTTTTGTTCACAAAATCTTAAGGTTTTTGGAATGTAAGGTTCTAGTAGGTTCTAATTGCACATACCCAATTTATTGTCCATCTCTACTAAATACGAGTCAAAATCAAGCAACTGAGCATACACAGGTAGAAAGGGAATTAGGAAGCTCTAAATGCACTACTTACAGTATCTTAAAAGAGCAATTACTCCCAGGCACATCATTGTTTTGACAAGTAGGAAGTCACTGGAGCACGACCGAGTTAATTTCAGCTTTGGGGATCACCTGCTTCCTCAAATACCTATCGAAGAAAGTGACACCAGGCTTAAATCCCCCGCGTTACGCATGCTAATAGAAAGCCATGATGGATGACATTGCAGCTACCTGTTGGCCCACTTGACTGGGACATTAAAACCTCAATTTTGTTTACCCTTGAGGTGATCCTAGTTGTGGCACCTTCCCTGGTAAATATATTTGAAAGCAGGGGGTCACTGGAGCTGAAATTGACATGATTCAGCTAAAAAAATGGGGGCAAAAACTAGTTAGAGGAACTGCTCCTTTATTTATTTATTTATTTATAAAATATTTTACCAGGAAGTAATACATTGAGAGTTACCTCTCGTTTTCAAGTATGTCCTGGGCACAGAGTTTAAAGTTCCATTCTTCATTCCATTTTTTTGTAATAATAAGAGAGGTTAAGCCCTTACGAAATAGGTTGGCAATAAAAAGAAATAGGGATTGGGCAACATTTGCTCATTTTTGCTTCACAATGTTTATTTAACAATGGTCACTCCTTCCTTATATCAACATGAGAAAAGTCAGACTTTTTTTTCAGCAGAATATAAAAAGAACTGTTAAAACATTATAGCATACAAAGTCTACTGATGGCAAAGAAACAAAAAAGCATTATGAAAACAGTAAGCATGCTGAGTCTTGGCAACTGTATCGAAACCTACTGAACTCAGTCTGTGGAATTACTGTAGCTGTGATACACAAATACTGTCACACCGGGAATCACTTAATTCACACTGCCAGTGGGCTTGTGCACATATGTTAGCTTTAAATCCTCTTTAACATTATGACTTTCCACACCCTAAATTATCTTTTCAAGTAGATGTTATTGCACACTTGCTGACCTGTTTATATATATATATATACAGCAACTGTAAATATTACTGTATGTTCATTTGCATGTCTTAGACAGGTCTGCAACCCTGTCTTTCCCCATTGTCACCCAGCATACAGCGCTTCCACTGCAGCAAGGGATTCTGGGAAATGACATGCAAATGAGCACTCAGTGAAACCTTTTGTCTCAAGCTCGTATTACACAAGCCAATCCTCAAGCCAATGCATGCTGTTTTAAACACAGCTTTTAAACAGAGGCTGGGATGAGATGCAAAGCCATTAGACCTACTCACATACATGTTTCAACCTTGATGGGTATCATCAGTGTGAGGCTGGTCTTAATGGCTAGCAGGTTTGAGACTAGACTAGGTAATCACCACTGTCATTAAGGTTATGGTGGGTAAAAAAAGTGACAAAAACCCTCCACAGTAAAGCATAAAGCAACAGTAAATATTACTGTATGTTCATTTGCATGTCTTAGACAGGTCTGCAACCCTGTCTTTCCCCATTGTCACCCAGCATACAGCGCTTCCACTGCATATATATATCAAAGATTTGATAAAGCACCTGACGGGCGAGAAACGCATCAGAGGACCCTGTATCTGTCTGCTGTAATGCTATTTAATTAAATAAATACTTTTTTTTATTGGTAACCTGCCTCCATCCCTATCACTTGCTGTGATCAGTCCCTTCTTTGAATTTTTGCTGGACTGAAGCACGCCTCACAGGGATCCAGCTGACTTTGTGAGTTTATTTATTTATTTACACTGAACTTCCTTCGGTTGCCAGTGTGCTTTTCGCATCCCTCCAGCCTTCCAGACCGCCGGGCAGAGGCATGTGCTTTCACACAGGGTAAGTGTTGATTTTTCTTCACTTGCCCTTGTCAGCACAGTCAGACCCCCCTACTGGTCTATCCGTATGGGACTTTAATAGGAGTGAGATTGCCTTTATTTACACACCTCATTGTGCACCTGGATTGATTTGTTATCTCAGGTTATATGGATTCCGGATTTGTTTAACATATGCCTATACCACATGTGACATTTGAAGCACAAGTTAGGGGATTGTTCCCTATTCCCCTATGCTCCATTATGTATAATATAGTAAAAGTAAAAATAGAGATGGGCGAATCAGTCCAAATCTGTTTTCCTGGATTTTTTAGACCAAATCCGCCCTCTGCCCCCCACCCTCCCATCCAACCACCAACCAAAATACATCTGCGGATTGGGTAATAAGAAATCCATGCAGATCAATCCAAATCTGCCATTGGTTACAATCCGACTGGACATTTAAGAATCCGATCGATGGATTGCACAGCCCGTGGCATGATTGTTAAAAATCCACACACGGATTAATCCGCTGAGAGAGAGATCACCCTTCGTGGATTCATCCGTGTCCATATTTTTAACAATTCAGCCACGGATTTCGGAATGCGTCTCTAAAATAAAATAACAAATCTGAAACTGCGGATTATGCTTTTTTTGAGATTGATCTGCGGAAATCCGCAGACAAAAGGAAATGGCCGATCCGGGGCAGATACAAATCCCTCCCACCCCCACATAAAAAAAATTACCCATCTCCAAGTAAGATCTCTCACATTTCCTATCTCTGTACCTCCACATCTACTCATGTTACCTGACGTGTCTATTGCCCTATGTATTATAGATAACTGTGTTTTGACAAGTACTGTATGTTGAAAGTACAGGAAAGTACAAATACCCATACCAATGTTCTGTAGTTTGTTAACCCTATGAGCACCACATGGGCCAATGCACCCAAGTGCTTTTTCTGTCCAGATCACGTGAATGAAATCTTGTCTAGTAAATGAACAGGACAGAAATACTGTAATATGGGGCCCTTGGCTAGAGATGGGCGAACCTGCTTCAAAATTCGATCCACAGGTTTGAGGAGAGAAAGATATCTAATTATTTATATATCCCTCCCTTCAAATAACCTAGGTAGAGACACCTGTGCTCAAAATGGAGCACACCTGGGAGATATGCTAATGATATATGCAAAGTATATTTAAATGACACCTCCCACACTTCCTAAAATGGTTTTCCATAAGAACTACAGTGTGTTGACAAGTCTAAGGCAGCTTCGACGAATGGGGTTCTAATCAAGTCAAGCAGGATTAGAGCCCACAACCTTTGCTCAAAGCAGTAAGCAAATGAAAAATATGCTGTGACTGTGATGCAACCCAGCAATTGGTTTTGCTCACACAGATAGAGCTGCTGCTTGTGGGTTTTGGGGTGCTAATCCTAAGGGGCCTGACACCAGTACTCCCGTTCTTTACAAGGTGCCTTAGACTTGTCAACTCAACGTAGTTCTTATGGAAATCATTTCAGGAAGTGTGGAATGTGAGTCATTTACATATCCTTTGCATATCCTTTTTGAGTACAACAAAGAAAACAAATACTCAATGTTACATCCAATGTGACAAAATACATAGTTAAGTACTTCAATGTTAGTATTCTCATGAATAAGGGTCATTTAGTTAAACCGCTTGGCCAAAGCATTATAAGCCTGCAGCCACGTCACGGCATGACCAGTATGCAGGTCCTAACACTACCTTTGGCCAGAGGTAAATGAGAATTTTCCCAGGTATTATTAGGACCTGCATGCTGGTCATGCCGTGAAGTAGCTGCAGGCTTATTTGGCCAAAGAGTTTAACTAAATGACCCTTATTCATGAGAATACTTAAATGGAAGTATTTAACAATGTATTTTGTCACATTGGATGTAGCATTGAGTATTTTTGCCTTTTGTTGTATACATTTGGCCATGCTCAGTAGCACACTCCTTTTGACACCAATATATATATATATATATATATATATATAATTGTGTGTTTATATCCCTTTTGAGCACGGGTGTTTGTCCCTATACTATTTGGAGGAAGGTTTGAGGGGATATGTATAGAACTTGAAACTCGAGTAAAACAGGTAAAAGAAAAATTATGAATCTGCCTTTTTGATCCACAGCTCAGAGGAACTTGCCAATTTGCGACGGATTTGAATTTTGGAGAAAATGTTGTCCATCTCTACCCCTGGTGTGCTGTCCCTTTACCCAAAGTAGCAACTGTATGTCACATAGCACCCTAAGGGTTAATAAGCGAGGCAAAGGTTTTTGTGTTTTTATTGAGCATCTAAAATAATGAGAATGCCTTCTACTTCATAATAACTTCTCTTAATCACTTGCTGAGTGCCATTGAATGTTGAAGTCAGATAATGAACGGATAATATATCAAAAGAGACTGAATTATAATAAAGGGGATTACAGAATAACTACACACATAGAAGGGAGCCCCCGCACAGCTAAGAGTAAGGGTGTGAGGTGCTATCTAGGTAGGATATACAGGCATAAACTAGAAGAAAAAGAAACCTAGTGAGTAAGCACTCTGTCACAATCGAGTAATATGGTAATATTAAAACATTTTATTGTCATCAACGAATATAAAATAAAGGGATTTAAAATAAACAGCATACACCGTAACTGTAATCAAATTGCCAGAACTGTAAAAGATAAGTCGATTGAACATATGGGAGATATGACAATGGTCAAATTCTCAATGCTGTACATAACAGCCTAATAGGAATAGGGGTTACTATTGGTCACTGTTGCGCATTGACTGCCTTAGTGGCCAGAGATATCTGTGGGTGAAATAAACCCAACTAGCTGAGAGCTAATATAACTGACGAGCCTACTATGCCCTAACTGGTTTGTAAATGCAGGTAAAGCTTCAAAAATGTAGAAAGAGGTAATACAACAAAGTGCACCCTATAGAGATTAACCCCTTAGGTGCATAATGCCGATAATCCGTCAATGGGGATTAACTACTGCATAGGGTAACTGTAGGGAGGCAATAAATACATATAGAGATCCACAGGGATCTGAAATAATCACCTATAGTGAAGGGTAATAGGTGTCTTGCATATAGTGATATCTCTGTATAAGGAATAAGTGTCAATTGCGTATTTCAATAGCACTGCAGCCCAATATATATGAGCAGTTATGCTGTGAGTTGGGGTTTAAACATCACCAGACAGATCGCGGAGCGCAATAGCCCGATGTAGCAAAAGCTCCTGTGTTGTGGGGTTAATGGTGATTGATATCCAATCACCCAACTGTCCACAGCAAAACCGCAGCTCAGGATAAGTAAGCTGCTGTGTTATGCGGCAGATGGTGACATTTGTCTAATCACCCGACTGGTCACAGTAATACAGTAGCCCAATGTAAACAGGCTGCTGTACTGTGAGATTGACAGTGATTATATCCGATCACCCAATCAGTCCCAACTTGCTGTGTGTGCAGATCTACAGTGAAAACATATTGCCGTGAGTAGTAGACTGAGCGGCTTCCTGCACAAACCACAGAGAAAGTAGCATACGGAATGAACACTATTGCAATCGTGGTAAGGTGAGTAACTATGTATAGTATGTTCAATTCCAGCGCAGCCAGAGCTAAAGGTGATTGACACTGACACTGATTAGTAATTCATAGTCCCCTACATAAGCACTGATCGTCTGATAGCAATGCTGATGTGCTCGGGGACATGTCTAATATAGCAGCAGATGAGAATTAGAAATCCCCTATTGCAGAGAGGAGTCTGCGATGTAGGGTAGCCACATGCAGGATCGTGATGTAAAGATAGAATAAACCTCTTAACGGTTTCATGCCCTCTTGAACTCTCTCTTCAAAGTTCTTTTCAACTTTCCCTTACGGTACTTGTCGACTATCGGTCTCGTGCCCGTATTTAGCCTTAGATGGAGTTTACCTCCCGCTTTGGGCTGCATTCCCAAACATCCCGACTCTGAGGAGACCGGGTCCCGTCGCGCCGGGGGCTGCTACCGGCCTAACACCATCCGCGGGCTGGGCCTCGATCAGGACTTGGGCCCCCGAGCGATGCCGGGGTGTTCCGGTCTCCCGTACACCACATGTCCCGCGCGCGCCGGACGGGCGGGGTTCGGCGCTGGGCTCTACAGAATAAACAACTTTCATTTAATTCAGTGTTTTGTTTTTATTGGACATTTTATACATAACACACAAGCCCAAATTCAGTACAGTATACCTATAAAATGTTTTCCTCAAATCAGAGAAGCAGTGAACTCTATTAACTTCAATTGAGCTCAGAGCTTCCTTGAAATGCATAACAAGCATCATGGCGTATTCAATTTAAAAATCAGCTCCTTCATTTGGTGGTATCAATATATTTCAGAATATATCTTGCATAGATAATTTATTAAAACAAGGTATAGTCAGTGGAAACAGAAACTATACAATATTCACTAATAAGATGTTATAGTTGGCTTGTATCAACTATAACATCTTAGTGAATATAATATTTGTTTCCACTGACCATACCTTGTTCTAATAAATTAAGGAGTGAAAGGAACGGGACACCATTAGAAAGGTCTATTTTGTAAAGTCTCCTGGTTACAAGACCGGGGAAGAACATGTTGCAACTTAAAGGCATCCAACTAAAAGCAAAAAGAGCTTTTTCTTTGATAAATCATGTGCAATTCTTTTGCAATGGAGTTGGCCCAGTTTTTGGTTGCATTTGATGAAGGGGATAACCCGCCCACCCCCACCCCCAAAAAAAAAAACATAGTGCAGCATATTCAATCTGTAAAATCAAATGTTAAAAATATCATAATAACTCTTACTAATATGATTTGAGTGTGGCAGAATTTACAGTACATACAGTGGCGGCCGACCTGAGTCTAAGTCGGCTAGATCCGCGGCTCTCAGATTATCCCGGTTAGGTGTGGTTTTCTGTTTGTTTCACATGGAGTGAAGTGCGTTATTTTAGCGCTCGTGATTTTAGCATTTTATTCTCGCCGTCTGCAATACTGCAATGCAGTGTAAAAACTCAGGGGGGCGTTTGCGAGCTGTTGTCTTGGAAGTCTAATACCTTTGCGTTCAACCTACATCAGTACACAGTCTGTGTGTGCGCGCGCAGTGATTGTAAATTTGCATATTTAAAGTATACATGCATTTGCAGTGCTGTGCTGCTGTACAGTATGTCTCATTGAAAATTGTTGAAACGCATAGGCGTGTACAGTACTGTAACAGTGTCACATATACAGCGATCTCCCCTCGCTCAGGATAATTAACTGCACTGCAGGGTATTTCAACTTCGTATCTTCTGTGCAATGCAGTACATATCTCCCACACAATTCCTTTGAATGTGTGTCTGTTTTCTGGTTTCAATCACATTCCTGCTTGACAGCAGGTGATTACTACGCATGCGCCTATTACTTCGCCCACCACTGCTTGCTTGCTTGCTTGAGTGAGTGAAAAAAATAATAATTTTTTTTTGTAATTTTTTTTTTTCACAATCTGTGCTGTAGCTTTTGACTGTGACCCTGTGTGTTTGACTGCACATGGTTGATTTGTGTGCTTTTTATGTACTGTATTTGGGGGTGTATTATTATGATGAACTGCCTAAATATGTCTTTAGCTTTGAACTTCATGCAGCTGTACCCTGTAGCCCCCTCTCCCATGAACGCTAGCTCAAGGATTTGAAATTCCACATTGTTCCAGTCGTTAATTTTCTGAATCTTGCCATTGTATTCTTAGTTCGTCCATAGCCGAGCTACAAAGCCTCACTACGCCTGCGTGTAATCCTTTTTGAGATGGGAGCTAGCTGCTTACTGCGCATGAGTCACCAAACCCCCCCCCCCTCTCCACAGAGTCGTTAATTTTCTGAATCTTGCCATTGTGTTCTTAAGCCGTCCATGGGCAAGCTACAAAGCCTCACTGCACCTGCATGCAATTCTTTTTGAGATGGGAGCTAGCTGCTTACTGCGCATGATTCACCCAATCCCCCCTCTCCACAGAGTCATTAATTTTCTGAATTTTGCCATTGTGTTCTTATTCCGTCCATAGCCGAGCTACAAAGACTTACTGCGCCTGCGTGTAATTCTATTTGAGAGTGGAATTTTGAGGCTTTGTTTATGGGAACGCTTTGGAAAATCCCTTCTCGAATTTGATTTGCACAGAGAATCACCTCTCTATGCGCCTGTGTGTAATCCTCTTTTGGATGGGAGCTGGTTGATTCCTGCTCATGCGCCTGTAACTTCACCCACCACTGCTTGCTTGAGTGCCCCAATAATTTTTTTTTTAATTATGATTTTTTAACTGTTATTTTATCCACAAGCCTGCAAAAACAATCTTGATATTACGATATTCAATCTGTGCGTTTGCCTGCACATGGTTGATTTGTGTGCTTTTTATGTACAGTATTTGGGGGTTTAGGGATCAAATTATTATGATGAACTGCCTTTTGAAATTACTGTACTCTACTCTATGTAATTTCTATGAACTGCTGCACAACTAATCCTTCATCCCTCCCCCATGCACACACAAACTCTTATCGACAGCCACCTCCACAGAGTCATTAATTTTCTTAAATTAGTTATTGTGTTTTTAATCCATCCCTAGCCGAGTGTCAATCGCCTCACTGCGCCTGCGCGTACGCTAATCCTCTTTGAGATGGGAGCTTGCTGCTTACTGCGCATGAGTCACCCAACCCCCCTCCACAGAGTCGTTAATTTTCTGAATATTGCCATTGTGTTCTTAATCCGTCCATAGCCGAGCTACAAAGCCTCACTGCGACTGCGTGTAATCCTCTTTGAGATGGGAGCTAGCTGATTACAGCACATGACTCACTCCACCCCCCCCCCCCAACCCTTTGAGGCTTTGTTTACGGTAATGCTTTGGAAAATCCCTTCTCGATTTTGAAATGTAAATCTGATTTGCACTGCATTGTGAGAATTGAGAGTTAAAAAAACCATTAACTGATTCATGTTGTTTTGTCATTCATTCTTTTTCATTGGAGTACTGTAGGGGTGGGGGGGTGGAGGTTGTTGTCAATGATTATGATTAGCAGGAATGTAAATAAATATTTATTTTATTTTATCAGGAACCAAAAAATACAAATATAAAAATAATCATGAATAATATATAATGCAGTCTTTATTAAGTTCTTCTGGAAGATTGAAATTGGATAAACATTTAGAAAACATTTACAAAACATGGATAAACATGAGTAATGCACATTTATAAGAATATTATTTAATAATATATACTGTAATGTATAATATATATATATATATATATATATATATATATATATATATATATAGTAATATTATTTTTTCCGTCTTTATCTTGTTCCTTATTCTGTGTACAGTACAATAGTTAATTGAGAGAGGAGAGGTTTTGTGTACATCATTACTGCTGTTTATATACTGTACATTTTACTGTACAAACAGATTAGACTGGACACCACACCCCACCTCCCCCCAGGCCACCCTTTTTTCCTGAAACGACAAGAAAACAAAAAATTAGTGCAGTTATGTGCGTACTGTATTATGGCATTGTGTGATGTGTAGTACTACTGTAGATGGCTGGTGCTGCTTTCTCTGAAAGAAAAAAAATTGAGCAGTTAGTAGGCAGTTACTGTACTACTGTCAAACTAGTCTATACTGAAACTACTGTATACTCTGACTACTGTTAAATACTATGTAACCAGATGGCTGGTGCTGCTCTCTCTGTAAAGAAAAAACTCTAACTACTGTATACTCTGACTATTAGGAACGACAAAATCTGTGCCATACTTACCTGTATCATACTGTACTTACAATACTACAGCACAGTACTACTTTCCTGATGCTTGCCCATTACGCGCGATCACAATGGGCAACGCAGTCGCAATATGGTCTATATATTAATTGCAGCGTTCCACGGTGAGTACAACGTTCCAAAATCTCATTATGCCTTTCAACAACTCGTCCTTTTTGGATGGTTTCACCACTTTCCGGATATGGTCCTTCAGCTGATGCCAGACCATTTCGATCGGATTGAAGTCTGGTGATCTGTCATTGGAAAAAAAGGACAATTAGATTAAGATATACAGTACACAGTAAAAACAGTGGGGAAAAAATGAGACACGGTTACCGCACTTACTCCGCTGGCGTCTTCATCCAGTTGATACCGCGCTCAAGGATATGCGCTGTTGACGTGGTGTGCTTCGGATCGTTGTCCTGGTAGAAACGGTGACCATCCGGGAACTTGCGTATGATGTATTGCACTATCTCAGGGACAATGTTGTCTTGTAAGAAAGCTTTATTCATGATTCCTATAGCAAGAAAAGAAAAGTGCTCAAAAAACTGCACAATAGTACAGTACAGTGCATACAGTTAGGCTACACTAGTAAAGTACAGTGCATAAGGCTACATTATATTTGATATATTTTACCTTCAAAGATGACAATGCATCCTGGTCCACGCCTAGAGATGGCACCCCACACATGCAGCTTCACGGGGTGTTTTGGCCACGGCTTCAATGAAGATGCAATCCTGTAAAGTTTCTCCACTGTCAATTCATGCCTGGGCCTGGACCTCTCTTTTTATTTTGTTTACGTCCCATATCATGGGGTACGCTCTGTAATGACAAGGAATAAATAATTTTAGCGGTACAGTACAGTTTCCTAAACAACACTTGTACCTCCTGTACTGTTCAGTACTAACCTCACACGTCCATATTTCCATCCAATGCTGCGTCTCATCTTCTTTATGCTGGTATCGGATACAGTGAGATTGTGATTTTCCTGCAGAGTGTATTTGACCCTTAATGCACTCTTCTCCTCATTCTCCTCACTTATTTCGTCCACCAGAAGAGTTGTCTCCCTGCAATGTATAGAAAAACAATCCGGTAAGTAAAAATATTAGAGACAGTAGATCAACAGGATACAATATATTGTTCTATTAATATGCAGCAATATACAAAAAATATATATACTGTTGTAATATAAATATAAATATACAAAATATATATACTGTTGTAATATAAATATTAATATAAAAAATATATACTGTTGTAATATAAATCTAGAGAAATAACAAAGATATTAGATACAGTACTGTAGATCTACAGTACATTTTTTGATATAATTTTTTTTAAGTTGTATAAATATACTTACGCGTTGGTTACCCTTGGTGCCCTTTTGCGTTCTCTGTTTTTTCCGTGTGCATGATAGCTCACGGTGGTTGCTTGCACAACGAGGCCAGAAGTAGCTAACCAGCGTTGCATAGCAGCAATTCGCGCATGACCCGTGGCTGAGAACGCAAAATGAATGCGGCATGCTCCCGGTGAAGTGCGTCACATTCCAGGAAAAAGCCAGGGAAAAACCGGCGATGTGTTAGAATAAAATGAGCCGCAGCTGTACCAGCTTTGCGGCTGGGAATTTTTCGTGAATTAATCCTTTATCATATAGCACTACATATTCTGTACAGTAAGAACTCGATAAGATTAATTTAACATTTCTGCAATAACACAAGCACTGTAGTTTATTTCTAAATGAAAATGTGTAAATGTATGATTTTTATTTTTATTTATTTATTGCCTTTTTTAATAATTGTAAAGTGTTACTATGGAAAAACTATCTTCTGTAATATGCTTTCATACAATGTTATACTTTACAAATATCAGGATATGTTGCTTCCTAAATGCCGATGTGTCCCCCTCATACAAATGTGATCAACACAAGAAATACAATTTATATAGCCCATTAGAATAACCAGTCGCTTATTTTCTTACTGTACTTGTTTGCAAATTGGAAGCCTAACAACTTTATAGCTCAAATGCTTGATGATTAGTAGGCAGTAATTTAAACTATACAAATTATGCTAAGTATACTTATATTAATTCAGTTTGGCTCAATTTTTATAAAATGCCTTGTTCTGCTCAATAAACTTAATTATATGTTCTGTATATCATAAGGGAGCGCCTTGAGATTTTCTTTCCACATAATGGCATCTTTAGCACAGTTGCATTTCATTGGGAAGTCAGATGTGTAACAAAAGTTAGTCTCAGCAAGTAAACTGCAAATCATGTACATAATTGAAAAGTCTAATTTATATGTAGAATTTGTGTGGGTTTTTTCTGTACATGATAACTAGTCAAGCAAACTGTTTGAATAACATTCTGATTAACTCACATTGGGAGATATTTTATAAGGTGCCAATTCTGCCATGGACACTAAATGGAGTAATTTTGCTTCACTTTTATTTAATGTCTATTTATTACATATGGCATAACTGTTCCATAGTTAAAGCAGCAGTCCAGTGGAAGCACTGTATGCTGGGTGATAATGGTGAAAGGCAGGGTTGCAGACCTGTCTAAGACATGCAAATGAGCATATAGTAATATTTCCATTTGATGTATCTGTATATGTGTGTGTATCTGTATCTGTGTGTGTGTGTTTGTGTGTATATATATATATAGGCGCCCAGGGCTAGAACAGTGTTATTTCTAGGTCCAGGGAACCCCCCTGGTTTACGAGATACTTACGAGGATTCAAAAGTTGGAAATAACATGGTTCTGCTACCTAGGACTTCTTCCAACCTTAATTTAAAAGAAAGAAACTGGGATTCCAGTTCATCTCTAAAGGACGCCCTTGTCCCTTCCAACCCTGTCTAAAAAAATTTTTGAAAAGATCCTGAGAACAGCCGGGATCGTGTAATTTTCATATTCCAGGGACCTCTCTGATTCCGAAGATACAGTACTTAACCAGTGGTTCCTGGAGCTGAAAATAACGTGGTCCCGCCCCTGTTTCCAACCCTTTTACATAAATATTAAAAGATAACCCGGATTGCTGGATTGCTGGATTGCTGAGATACAGTATGTAGGGCTTACTACTGACTTTCGACTGTTCAGCCAAATTCCAAAAGTCATTACGAATAAGAGTATTTTTTGTGTTTATATTCCAGAAGAGTGAAGAATGGGTGTGACTGGTAGTGGCTGAATAAGACTATTGGGAATCAAATGTGAACACACAGAAATGCCACTAACCAATGTTTTGTATTCTCAACAAAATCTAGCTAAATATTTCTTACACTCGCAACATTACATAAGTAAGCATTTCTTAGATGTTTAACAACTGGAACAGAGGTCCTAGTGACCTTGTATCACTGGCAACCTTTACAATATGTTTCCTTTTCTGTTGGAGGGGATGGGCCATATTCACTAAGTAGTGCTACAGAACTACATAAGACTGCTTATGGCTAAAGATGTATGAAACGTTAACACCAGTTTGCGACCCGGGCAAAACATTTTCAGCTGCGAAACAAATCATGGCTGAGTCATACGGTAGTTCGCATAGGATTTGCCAAGTCTTTGTAATACAGATTCCGGACCTGGAAATAAGCCTTAAGCTGGAGAGGGGGTTACAGGGAGAGATATAAAGCATGCAAAGTATAATCAAATCCTTAAAATTATTACCCCAGTTACTGTATCTCAGGTGTGTCCATAGGTATCTCTCTATATGTCTTCTCTGCTTTAGAAACCCTATTTCATGGTTTGGCTCTATGAGGAATTGGCTAAATCTTGGTGGAAATGTATGATTTTGCGACATTTTTAACCCTTTAAGACTTGCCAAAACAATTTGCAAGGAAGCGAAATTGGAAAAAAGAACTAAACTCTTACAATGTTGCCATCACATCTTGGATAGTTTTACAGGTATCTTCTGGCACTATAACACGTACCTTATGAAGTAGCACAACTTAGTAAATATGGCCCATTATGTGTATTACTTGTACAGTAAATGATGTAGAATATGTTTATATAGACAATGGTGTGTAAAATGTGTACACTAAAGCCACGTAGATCCAGTAAAAAAAAAAAGATACAAATGTTTTGCTCAATGTAACATCACATTCACATATAATATATGAGGTAGATCTACTCCTTTGTTATTTTACCGCATTGAAGAAATAACCAACATGTCTACCTACCCACTTACCCTTCTTTCTGTACATAATAACATACATTCAGTTTATTCTCTTCTTGGAAAGAAGAAAGGGCATGGTAGCGTCAGCGTTTTCACATGATTCTCATTATCATATTTGTATATTGTTTGCTAGAAAGGGCACTTTTTCTAATTATATAGGACAATGTCACCATCACAGATGCATGCATTTTATTTGTAAAAACATGCCTACCAAAAAAGTACTTAAGATTAAAAGCTATAATGTTGTAGTCAATATTATTGAGTGCAAACTATTGATTAAAAACAAAAAGTCTAACCTTCCACCAACTACTAGTTAGCATAATCTAGTGGCTATTAATTGCTGTTAGACCTGGGAAATTTCCTACGTTATATAGACATTTTGCAATACATTGGAAACTGGTTATTTACTCTTTGTTGGATGTGTCACATATTTACAGCTTCAATGGCAGCTATTAATTCTGAATTCACAGTTCTTTATGTCAAACCTTACTGAGAAAAACATCTGAAAGCTTGGTCAAATTATTATGTTTGGAATAGGATGCCTGCAGTTCTCAGTCATTCCTTTGCTCTACCATAAATATAAATGAGTTGATCATTTCTTTATTACTATGAATTACTTACCATTTTTATCTGTATAAATATAGTCAATTTCAATTACATAAAATACATATTACATTTAGTTCCATGCACATAAATTACTCTCTGTTTTTTTTTAAATTAATGTTGTCAATGTGCAATTCCGTCAATTAAAAATTACATAATTAAGAAAATATGTTCCTTAATAAACTGGATAATTCCAAGACTATTTAGTAAACATTAGTAGTGGTGCTTTATTTATTTCAACTTGATTGATTAAGATTATGTAGTAACCTTATTAGTCAAATTGAATTAATAAAAGAATATCTCAACACTTTTGTTGTATGTGACTCTTTTTCTCTATTGGACCCAATACATTTCTTTTTACAAATATTGCTTCATTGGTTATAAATACAGTAGGGGCTTATTCGGTAAAGTAGAATAGTGCTGATTTGGCAATACCGCATGGAAAGGCACCATTGACTTGAATGGAACTTTACGAGCGTTAGTACAATATTGGTACTGCTTCTCTTTATAGAGATATAATAATATATAATATAAGATGAGCCCCCTGTATTAAGATGATGAAACGTCCTGGCTTTTTTGTGTGTCAGTTTCTGCCTCTGTTAAATATATGAAACTTCTATAAGAATTTCTTATGTTACACTGATCTTGGAGGCACAAAATGAACACTA
The DNA here is from genome assembly GCF_040206685.1 of Ascaphus truei. Taxonomy (NCBI): domain Eukaryota; kingdom Metazoa; phylum Chordata; class Amphibia; order Anura; family Ascaphidae; genus Ascaphus; species Ascaphus truei. The sequence goes on along the minus strand of NC_134494.1, from coordinate 54,231,132 downwards.
GTTCAGATACGGCAGATTTACCTCTTGCAAAGAGAGTGAATTGAGTTGTGGTACATCCCATAATAGTGCAGCATCTGTTAAAGCAGCCAAACATGTATAATCTTATTCCGTATCTTTTTTTTAAATCAGTTCTGAAGTATTAGATCATACTTACTGTATTTTTTCAAATGATTATTATTCAACTCCTTGATGCCATTTTTTAATTAGTTTTAAAGCCGATTTTGATTTCAATAGCAGGTTTAAACCTTTTCCTGTTTGGGTTAATTTGTTGCAAGTGTTCCCAGCAGTTTGAGCGGCAAACTGTAACAATAGATAATTTTACCTAAGTAATATAAGAATACATTGTAGCTGCTGAGTTACACTGACTGAAGCGGATATTATGTTAGTCACACAATCAGGATTTTAACATACATTATTTATAACAGGTGTACCACATGACAGCCATCTTAGGTAAGAGTGTAGAATTATACATTGTCACATGCGTTACATGTAAAAAAACAAAAATAGGGGGGTGGGGGGTGCAGTAGGATTGCAGCTTGAACTGCTCCTGAACCAGGGGCAGGGGGTGCTTGTAAATCGAGTGTTAATTCAACCTGCAGTCCTTACAGTAGATCCATAATTGAAGTCTTTTCATCAATTATTTTACATCTTGGAGTGTTTCGTGAAGCCATATGGGATTTTTATTTGTCACTTGCTTCAAACTCATTAATATGGAGCATGACGAAAGGCATTGTTCCTGAAATGTGAAAAGTGTCAGTGTCTTTGTTCTGTGGCACAAAAATTACTGTTTTGTGCTGGGACCCTGGCTGTAAATTAAAAGCAATAGCAGCAAAATGGTTAAAATGCGTGTGCATGCTACAGTAAGCAGTTTGTGGCCATGTCATTTAATGAAGTGCAGAGCCAACACAACACAATTTTATGCTTTTAGATATGTCACCGACTTGGTAGTGCTGGTTATTCTGCATTATAAAGCTAGTGGTTGGCTGTAAACAAGGCCATAATCGGTCTTTCACTGTTTAAAGTGCTGTAAAGACAAAAAAACATTCAACAGTACATATTTTTCTCACGATTACATAGTGATCAATGTTCCGTGTTATTTTGCTTGTTGGCTGCTTGCTAAAGGTTGCAATTTACATGGAGTATATTACTGTAGCTGTCATGTTCTATCTAGAAGCACTGGGGCAGAACTGCTTGACGACAGCCACACTGTAGTATTGATGCTCATAGCAGAAGAAATTCAGATACCATGAAAAGCCTAATGGTGTTAACTAAAGAATTCCTTAATTTATATAAGCAGAAAAGGGGCATTTAGATAGGGATTGCAGTTAAAAAAAATTAGAGCAATAGGCTTTGGCACATTGTGTGTGATGTGATAATCACATTTTATACAGCATGTCTAAATTACACTGTCTCTGATCTTTATTTAAGACCAAGAAATTACTTTGGGAATATAATCCTATTTTTCAGTAACTATATTTGTTGCTCAGTGTAATATGTTTGTAAATGTCTATGTATTTCTCAGCATCATTTCCATTTTTTGTTTCCCTTATTTTGTTGCTTTTGAATACAACGTTGTATTACTGTTTCAACCTCAACATTGCTATAGCATGGATCTGATTGCTCTGCCTTTTGTACTAGCATGTACGGTTGATAATTTTTTCATGAAGTGTAGAACCCAAAATATTTTGAGTTAAGCTTTCCTTTATCATTTTTTTTAAAGAATATGGTGTTGTATGCCACATGTATCACATAATGAACATTGCAGCAATTTTTGAGCATTGTGGACATATAGTACCAGCTGAACTAAGAGGAACCATAAAGTCTCCACACAATGTATACCACAAGTAAATCCCTTCCACTTAAACCCGTTTTACATTTTTGTGTTGCATATGGTCTGTAACCCTTATAGTGGGACGACAAAAATGTTATTTCTTTTTTTTTTAACTTCAATTTTTATTGAAAAGACATACTGTACATAACAGGTAGAATCCAATCTTACAAACACTGCGGCCGATTCACTAAGCTTCGTTAAGTAGCGCTAAAATGGGTTATAGCGCTCGGCCACAAAAGGCTGAAGCCATAAGCGCTATTCACTAAGGCTGCTCGGCGCGTTTACGGCCGGCCTTGGCCAAAAGGGCCATAGCGCACGATCACCTTTTTCCCCCCTGTTATCGTGCTAAAAGTTATTTAGCACGATAACTATTATAAACAAAGCAGCCTGTAAGAACTGCATGGAGACGCTGCGTCTCAATGCACGGCTCTTACAGGCGATCGTGCTGACCAAATATGATTTTTAATACTAGTGTATATGAGCAGGGGGCCTTCTGAGCTGAACCGCATTTGTTTCAGGTCCGAGGACCCCCTATTTCAGGAGTTACAGACACCATTATGGGGTGCCGGTATTCCCTGCAGAATTTCAATGTCCCGGTCACGTGACGCGGGAGTTTTAAAGTGCAGGGGATACCGGCACCCCATAACGGGGTCTGTAACTCCAGATGTAGGGGGTCCTCGGACCTGAAACCAATGGGGTTCAGCTCAGGAGACCCCCTGCACATCTACACTAGTGTTAAAAATCAGATAACAATAAATAATAATTCATTACCATAGCGGCTATCCGCTATGGTAATGAAGCTGCATTAATGTACATTTTAATAATAGTGTGTGGGAGCAGGGGGTCCCCTGCTACCACACAATATTAATAAAAATACATTAAAGCAGCTTCATTACCTTAGCGGCTTTCCGCTAAGGCAATAAAGGGGTTAAGGCATAATAGCATGTTTATTGGGGACAATTGCCCCCAATAAACATAGCAATATACCACATACATCCCCCCCGCCCCCTAACACATACACTACATTAATGTGCAAAATTACTATTATCCACATATGGATAATAATGCATTTGCCCATTAAATATACATTAATACAATAAATACATTAAATACATGTTGTACTCACCCTTGTCCGGCACCCACAATGAAGGCCTGCCGTATCTTCCTCCCCGTCCAAACACTGGGGTGCTGAAAAATATACAAAATATACAAAATAAGAACAAGTGCCAAACTAATGTCCCCTAACCCCTTAATGACATTAGCGGTTATTAACCGCTACAGTCATTAAGGGGTTAAGCCACCCTGACCCGATACCCACTTATTTGTACAGTGGCTTCATCATGTAAATAAATATATATATATATATATATATATATATATATATATATATATATATATATATATATATATATATATATGTAGAGGTATCAGTACCGTGTTAGCCGAGCTTCAATAATCAAAAAATAAATAGATGATACCGTTCTGTGGCTAACGAAATGCTTTTATTTGTGCGAGCTTTCGAGATACACTGATCTCTTCTTCCGGCGATGTTACAATGAATGAAGCAAGGATAACTTAAAAACAGTGTCTCTTGGAATGTTATCTGTGCTTGTCCTTCCCCCGGTGTGGATGTGTTTTATGGCTAGAGGTGTCAAAGGGTAACTGAAAGCAAGTGAAGAAAGAGTGTGTATGTGTATCAGTGTGAATAAAAATGAATGGAGAGCCCACAGTATAAACAGTGCTCTACACAAGGTGTGTGTGGAGTGAGAGGGATATAAATGGTGTGGGTGGGTGTGGAAATGTGAGAGTTTGTAGCACAACTAAAAGTGTGTGTGGATACTATGTGGTCTCTATTGGTGTATATGGATGGAAAAATAAGGAGTATTAGTATGTGTGAGAGACAGCTGTGTGTGCATACATATAGCACAGTATGTACAGACATGGCCTTTAGCGCTCATGGGAAGAGAGTTCGCTAGTGTCAGTAATGACTCATAAAATTTCGATCTCTGTTTAGGCCACTGCTAAGTGTCCCGAACAGTTGCATAAATTTGTATTCATGCAACCGTCTCTCTTTCGGGGTTTTAAGATTACCTTTGAGTATGGCAACCCTCAGATCGTTCATCTTATGGCCAGAGTCAGAGAAATGTTCGCCAACAGGACTGTCTCTTGTTCCGCGTGTGATGCTGTGGCGATGCAGGTTCATTCTCTTGTTTTGCCCCTGTCCTGTCTCACCTATGTAGTAGCAGCCCCCTGGGCATTTCATGCACATGATGAGGTACACGACATTGCTGGAGGAACAGGTGAACCCTCCTCTGATTTTGTATTCCCGATTCTTGTGTGGTATTTGTATTGTTTCCGCTGTGTAGAGCATTGCGCAGGTTTTGCATCTTGGGTCCTGGCATGGTTTTGTCCCGCATTCAGTTGTACTGCTGAATACTTTACTCCTCACCATAATATTCTTGAGATTATGGGGTTGTCTGTATGATAATAAGGGTGCTTCAGGGAAGACCTGTTGCAGTCTTGTATCTTCCTGGAGGATGGGTTGTAGTTTCCTGGCGATCTTGCATAGGGCTCCTAGTTGTGGGTTATATGTGACCACCGACAGGGTATATATATGATGAAGCCACTGTACAAATATATGGGTAAAGGGTGGGTATCGGGTCAGGGTGGCTTAACCCCTTAATGACTGTAGCGGTTAATAACTGCTAAGGTCATTAAGTGGTTAGGGGACATTAGTTTGGCACTTGTTCTTTTTTGTATATTTTTCAGCATCCCAGTGTATGGATGAGGAGGAAGATGCGGCTGGCCTTCATCGTGGGTGTCGGACAAGGGTGAGTACAACATGTATTTAATGTATTTATTGTATTAATGTATATTTAATGGGCAAAAGCATTATTATCCATATGTGGATAATAGTAATTTTGCACATTAATGTACTGTATGTGTTAAGGGATGGGGTATTTTTTTACAGTCTTGTTTAATTTTTGTATGGATGGGTGAACAACCGTTAACCCATCAGGCGCTCAAAAGCAAAGAAATAGCTGTTAAATGTTCTCAATGTAAGTGAGAAAAAATCTTTATCTATAGAGATTGAAGCTTTGAAAAACGGATTGTATAGATTTAAGATATGGATCGGTTTTCTCACAATGACAAGATTTTGTTGTAAAACATTGAGAAAATGGAGAAAGATGTTGTTGCAAAAAAACAAGATACATTTTCAAGAGATAAGACTGATTATGAGAAAAATCAGGTCTATTTCTGGGAGAGGCCTGTCCCTACTCGAGATTATACCAGGCCCAGAACCCCCTCTCACTCCACACCTCGTAAATGGTCTTCTGAGGAGGATAACAATGACAAAGATCAAACACAAGGTCTATCTTAAAGTCACCACACTCATACCGCAGATCCAGTTTTGATACGGATTCCTCAGATAACAACGAGAGACCATCAGTATCTTTTTCAACGCATGATAAACAGGCTAATAGAGATTCTGAAGGTGGGTACTACCTAAAAAACCTAAACCTAAAAAACCTATTTGACAAGCTTCAAAGATGATCGGTTTAGATCAGCTTCCTCTTATACGGATAACACCCATGCAAAAAACTTAAAAGGTGCAGAAGGGGGAAGAAAAATAGAAAAACCTTATGGCTCTGAAAACAAGAGGAAAAAATACTCATAGATCCTACAATTAATAATGTGATTAACATTTATGATATTGTTTTGACATCACAGCAAATTTTATTATTGAATAAGGGGTTGAATTTTGCTCCCCATGAGAATTTTGATTTATTCACTACCATAATCGACCTCCAAAAATACACGAGGAAATTGGCACTAAAGAAAATGTTTACCAAGAGAGATAATACTGTTCAGTCGTCTAATATTGTTTCCAATGCTTCTGTTTCAGAGATTGATACATATGATAGAAATGTTTATTCTTTTGAAGAAGATGTTTTCAATTTTGACATGCAATCACTTTATCATGAAGGTTGTACTGACACTACTATTGACCCCCCTTTCTTTGGCCACTTGGACTCAGGTCTAAAAAAACGCTCTTTGTTCATTCCAAATAATTCTACATGACCTTGTGTCTCGACCTTTGAAAGGTTAGTGGACAGAGACCTGAGACTTTTGGCCAAGGGTTATTCATTCTCTGATTCATATCATATGTCTGATAACCTTACCAGACAGGAGAGGATAGACCTTGAATTGTTGAAAAATGATAGATCTATTACAATTAAAAATGCGGATAAAGGGGGTGCAATTGTGGTACAGTCGTCTATCAGGTATAGAGACGCAGCTCTCAGACTATTAAGTGATTCTGATTTTTACATCAAACTGAAAACTGACCCTACTAAAATGTTTCTTGGAGAGTTAAATAAATTACTTGAACTGGGTGATGTGCTGTATGTTTTGAACAAAAATGAGAGAGGATTTCTGGCGTGTGATTTCCATGGCATACCTGTATTCCACCATCTCCCAAATATCCACAAATAATTGGAGAACCCTCCGGGGCGTCCTATTGTCTCCAGTATTGGATCTTTGGGGGATGGTGTGTCACGATATGTTGATAAATTTCTTCAGCCGATTGTGTGCACTTTGCCTTCATTCATTGAGGACACAACGGCTTTATTGATTGCCTTACAAAATGTTACAGTTTTTTCTTCAAAAACAAGACACGGCTATGGGGACCTCCTTTGCACCCTCATATGCCAATCTCTTCATGGGCTTGTGGGAATCTGTTCACATTTATGGTAGCACTAATAAGTTTTGTTCTAATATTATTTTCTACAAAAGATTTATTGATGATTTGATTTTCATTTGGGATGGTGATTTAGATAGTTTACACACTTTTTTTCACATTATAAATGATATTAATCTTAAATTGACTTTTCAAACTGATATTGTTAAAATTGATTATCTTGATGTAACCCTCCATGGTGATCCAGCTACGGGCATTCAAACAGATATATTTACAAAGCCACACGCCAGAAACTCTTATTTACACGCTAATAGCAGTCACCCAAAATCTTTGATCCGCGGGATTCCCAAGGGTCAATTTTTCAGATATAAACGATTGTGCTCTAACCAGGATACATTTTTGCAACACTCTAAAACATTGAGTTCAAAATTCCTATCAAGAGGGTACTCACAGAAGGATATAGATTCAGCCTTCCTGAACGCAGATTCTGTAGACAGAGCCAGTTTGATTAAACATAAGAACAATAGGAATCACGATGATAAAAAAACACTTGACTGATAGTCCTTTATTCATAACAAAATTTAGCAAACAGGCATCACAAATAAGACAGATTATCTCCAAACATTGGAATATACTTAAACTGGATTCTGATTTGGAATCCATTACAAAATCTGGACCGAGATTCGCGTTCAGGAAGGCCAAAACATTAGCCTCTTCAGTCTCTAAAAGTCTTTTCCAATCTACACACCGATCCTGCATAAATAATATACCTAATGGATTCCACAAGTGTGGTTTCTGTAAATACTGTATGTAACGGGTTTCCCCCCCCCCCAATCTCACATTGGCCCGGGTACTTTAATAACCAACCCCCATTACGTGTGTGTTTGGTGGTGCACCTGTAGGCAACAGAACTCCTGAGTCTCCCACTTGATGTTAGTAGGGGATATCCAACAGAACAGGTGGCTGAGGTAGTGGGTGCGAGTTCAACTTACATCATGTGCAGCACCTCCACCTCATCAGGGTCTATGCTTCCGCAGGGAGATGGTCCTGATGAGGAACTCCTTCTGGTTGGTGCCATCCACTGCTGAGTAACTTCACACTCACACAGTGGGGGTATCGTTAACAAGGTCATCTTTATTGTAGACGGTGATGTAGCAGACTGCCCCATGCAGCTGCCGGCTCTAGCCGCACATCTCTCCGTGCTGTCCCTTCGCCAGGTACGCCCTCCCAATTTGGAGTGGGATCCCCTCTTCTCCTAGGGAGATCCTCTCTGTGCCAGGTCCCTGGACACAGAGTGGCTTAGACAGGCTGATTGGTCAACCTGGACCGCTAGTTACGTCACTAGGGTCACAAAGTGCTCCTACAATCCCTTATGCAGGACAATACAACTTCCTAACAGCTTTCCACTGCTGCTAGAACACACTGCTAGAACACTGTAACTAACTGTGTTGTGCCTTATATACTTCAGGAGGCAGGCGCATCCCTGATGTCACTATCCAGGGACTCAGAGCATACAGCCACTCCCCTCCATACATAGGGCACATCACCATTGGATGAGGGAAAACCTCCATAATTACTGCTGGCATACCTGTACTTACCTGGACTTACTGCCAACAGAGAGGAAAGCAATATACCATTATTATGCATGGCTATATACTCCCCCTGGTGAATCCCCACCATCCCGGCTGGGTCCTAAATTTGGTGTACCTTGCTCCAGGAAACACTGAAAAAGAACACACAAACTTAGCGCTTAAACATTATCACTTCACATAATAATGACAGAACATACGCTCACTGACCAGCAGTAAACAGCAAAGGAAAAGGCAGACCACTCGTTAACGGACCTAATAGTAGTGCCGAGGGTCTGGTTTCTTTACCTCCCGCCCCGCTGCATCATGGACAGTTACACTAAACTCACGTGGCAATCCTCTCTCATTGCAGTACACCACCTTGTGCATATACACTCCGCGCTCTATCTTCCAGACCCGCATGAGTTGGGAGACCCTCTGCTCAGCCTGGACTCCCGTAATGGCTCCTCCCTTATTAACGATATAGTACTCAATGTCATTACGAAGCCACCTTTCTCTATTGTCCTCTATTTCCCTCATCAGAGGTTCAGGGACATATGGGTATTCCAGCCTGTGTGACCTTTTATATTTAGCCGCAATAGCCCGTTCAGCTCGGCAGGCCCTGGTCAACTTAGTTTGACTGGCCTGGCACACTCCTCGTCCGAGGACTCTAATTTACAGTTCGGTCGGGGTATTCCAGTAGGGGACCGTCTATGGGCTCCTTTCCGGTCACCTCTCCGATGACTGGGCTTCTCCTGCTTGAGAAGTCGGCTTGACTCCGGCTCCGCGGGACCTGCACTTGCATTCCACAGTGCACCTGGAATATCCGCTGCCAACGTCGGGGTAGGATTTCTCATCCCCCCAGCTTGTACCGGCACAAAGGTGGTCATGGGCCACATATATTGCAGTCCACAATGAGGGCATCGAGCCTCACTGCCCATAGCTCCGCCAGGCAGTCTGCACTGCATGCAGAGACAGACCACTGTCTCCACACCCTCTACTCGGATGATCAGGAAGTCTCCTGGGGCCGAATAGGGATGGGTAGAGATCAAGGGACTCTGTTCCAATTTCTCCATTTGCTAAGCCATGGTCACCAACGGAAGCACTCGTCCGAGAGGTCTGTATTGATCAATGGCTCTTCGCAACTGAAGGGTAGAGCAGGGTTGCGCTGTCCTTCCCCCCACTTCCTCCTTCGACATCCGGTGGAACTTTAGACAACTCCCCCTGGTTGAAACTAGGGGGAAGTCTCGGCGCTTTGCAGGCTGACCCAGCACAGGGGCAGAGTGAGTCATAGTCCATGAGGGCGCGGCTCCAGCTTTCGCGCCAAACTCCCCAACTGGGTGGAGTTTCCACGTTGCCGCCAATCCCGGATAACAATTGGCAAATCGCAGAGTTGCAAGACTTTCTGCAGCTGGCCCACGTAGTGTCCCGGGAACGCGGGAACCGCCATTTTGGTAAGCACTGTCCTTCTTTATATTCGAGGTAGCGTCTGGCTGTTTGTTAATTGGTGTGTAACAAAGTCCATTTCGTTCCTCCCATCTCGCAAGGCTGTCGTCCTCACTATTCTCAGGGGTATCATCCCAAGAACAAAGGCATGACAAACACGGCGCAGCCACGGCTTTCACGCCATTCCATAACAAACACACAAGAGTCTCTCCTGTAGCTTGTTCTCCTTCTTCGTCCCGGCATCCTGGACCTTCTGCTCTTTGCAGATCCTCCATTCCGATGGTCGCTTCTTGCTCACGGTATACTGGATTACTGTACATGGAGCTCCGCTCTGCGGGGCAGCTACCACATCCGTACAATAAACATGCCTTGTGCACCACCTCGTGTACCTAACATACGTCTAACTCGTTTTTGCACTACCTCAGGCTAGGCTCACTCTCTCAGTGTCTACTGTATCTCCTTCCTCCCAGTCTGTGCTCCCTTCGGTAAGTGTTCTGGAATGGCTAGAGTACTCTGGGGCTCCCATGCAGTACTTGGGCGTCTACCTCTCTTAGTCAGCCTAGTGCAAACCCTCTCCAGGACACCTGACCTAGTTAACAAGCTCTCCCTTCTGGCGTCATACCCCTAGCGCGACCTCAAGGTGACTCGGACATCTATAGCCCCTCTCCAGACCCACTAACTCCTCTCAGGTTCCCAGGGTATCCCTGCGGTTCCATCCCAACGCAGCACAAAGTGGCAGCATACACTTTCCCTGTTTCCTAGCGTGTGCCTAGCAAAAGCCTGTCCTGTTGATAGGTATATATATCTCAGCAGCGCCTCCAATTGTAACGGGTTTCCCCCCCCCCCAATCTCACATTGGCCCGGGTACTTTAATAACCAACCCCCATTACGTTTGTGTTTGGTGGTGCACCTGTAGGCAACAGAACTCCTGAGTCTCCCGCTTGATGTTAGTAGGGGATATCCAACAGAAGAGGTGGCTGAGATAGTGGGTGCGAGTTAAACTTACATCATGTGCAGCACCTCCACCTCATCAGGGTCTATGCTTCCGCAGGGAGATGGTCCTGGTGAGGAACTCCTTCTGGTTGGTGCCATCCACTGCTGAGTAACTTCACACTCACACAGTGGGGGTATCGTTAACAAGGTCATCTTTATTGTAGACGGTGATGTAGCAGACTGCCCCATGCAGCTGCCGGCTCTAGCCGCACATCTCTCCGTGCTGTCCCTTCGCCAGGTACGCCCTCCCAATTTGGAGTGGGATCCCCTCTTCTCCTAGGGAGATCCTCTCTGTGCCAGGTCCCTGGACACAGAGTGGCTTAGACAGGCTGATTGGTCAACCTGGACCGCTAGTTACGTCACTAGGGTCACAAAGTGTTCCTACAATCCCTTATGCAGGACAATACAACTTCCTAACAGCTTTCCACTGCTGCTAGAACACACTATAACTAACTGTGTTGTGCCTTATATACTTCAGGAGGCAGGCGCATCCCTGATGTCACTATCCAGGGACTCAGAGCATACAGCCACTCCCCTCCATACATAGGGCACATCACCATTGGATGAGGGAAAACCTCCATAACTACTGCAGGCATACCTGTACTTACCAGGACTTACTGCCAACAGAGAGGAAAGCAATATACCATTATTATGCATGGCTATATGTAAATACACCTTTCCCACAAAAAGGGTGCGTACATTATTTCCAAATACTAAATACAGGATCAATACGTTTATAAATTGTAAAACCAGCCACGTAATTTATGTCATCATTTGTGGCTGTAATCGTAAATATGTGGGCAGGACGATTAGACCACTGTACATAAGAATCTCTGAGCACATCAGGCTCATTAACAAACAGGACTTGTTTCATCCAGTGTCCAAACATTTCACGCGTTGTTCACATGGAGGATTGAGTAATTTTAGATTCTTTGCTGTTGAACACATTCCTACCTATATCAGAGGTGGAGACAGGTTGAATCATTTGAATTAGAAAGAAATGTCGTGGATCTTTTCCCTTAACACTCTGCAACCTCAGGGCTTAAATATGGAATGGGAATTACAACATTTTCTTCATGATTAATTTGTTCCCTACCCTTTCCTCCCCATTCCCCTTCCACTACTTACCCTTCCCTTCTGCCCCTCCTTTCTCCCCCTTTTCCTCCCCCCCTCCCTTTTTCCCTTTCCACCTTCCCTTTCCCCTTCTCTTTCCTTTTTCTTCTTTTCTTTTTTCATTATTTATTATGGTTTAATATTATATTTATCAGGTTACATTAAAACATTATATATTGCTGTCATATTCTTTTTCCTGTTAGATTTGGCTTTATACATGCGTATAGAAATAGATATATTTGATATTCTTATCTTTGAGCATTTAGTGTACATATTGATATCTATTTCATGTTGTTTTTAATGTCTTGGACCAATTCTAAATATATCAATGGTGTCATATTTAATTTTTGTCCAATTATGTTGGTAATGTTTGACATACATTCTGTATTTGTGGTCCATGTTTTAATATATTTGTATAATGATGTGATGATGTGACTCCTTACACCTGTTGCCTATCTCCTGATTGGCAACTCACACAGGTGTCTTGGTTTACACAAACTATATTAAGATGTCTCTTCTACTGGGGATCACTCTTTGACAAAGGCCAGTGGGCTGAAACGCGCAAGAGGATCCGTCAGTACACTGTGCGAATAAAGTTCTTCTAGTCACTTCACCAGCCTTCCTTCATTTTCTATTTGTGGCTGTGCTTTTCTTTTGCCTCTTGCTGGAGGAGTTCCTGTGTTGTTTAATTTTTGGGGGCACACCATTGGTACCGCAGGCCCGCGGGACCCCCCGACGCCCCCGGATGGCTGCGGGGACCCCCGGATGCCTCCGGACGGCTGCGGGGACCCCCAGACACCCCCGCGAGCCTGTTGTATGGATGGTGTGCCAGCAAAAAAGGTAAAAAATGAAATTTTTTCTAAGTCCAGCTTCTTTTGCGCCTGCCTTTTGCTGGCGCGTTTGTTTGGCGCGTTTTTTAAGGCCGATTCACTTAGCGCTGCTTAGTGAATCGGTAGTACTGGCAAAAATCAGCGCAATAGGCTGATCGTGCGCATTTTGCGCCGAGGGCAAAAAAAATACCTTTTAAGACCGATAAAGTGCAGTTATCACTGCTTAGTGAATCACAATGCAGCTTTATCGGACTTAAAGGGTACTTTGCGCTCTTAAAGCCACTTAACGGAGCTTAGTGAATCGGCCCCAATATCTCTTAAGCCATTAGTTATACCAACATGTACAATATCTGATGATTAACATTATCACATATATACTTCGTATGTCTTGTTATTCTCACAAAAAGATAATAGAATACCGCAAAATAAAAATATAGAAAAATAACTCAGGAAGGAGGGGGGCAGGGAAGGTGAGGGAAGGTGGGGAGGGGGAGGATGGGGTGGTGTTCTCTCGAGCATCTCCCAGTTGTTCTCTGACCTGCTCTGACAGTGTGAGGGTTGAACCCTAATTATTGATTTGTTTTATTTTTTGGGGCTTCTGATATTGCCCATCTAGTACTCCAGCTACCATGACCCTGTCTGAATCTGGTGCCCGTCAGTCAACCGAGAACGCATTTCTGAATATCAATGCCAAATTGTGTTAATCTCTACCCCTGGAATGTCTGTCTGTGCCAACCATGGTAACCAGACTTTTAGAAAGTTGACGCCAGTGTCGTTAACCAGACTTGTTAACTTTTCCATCTGGCACACGTACCAAATTCTGTTTCGGATTGTGGGGATATTTGGGATTTCAGATTGCTTCCACCGTGTTGCTATCTCGTATCTTGTCGCCGTTGCAAAATGTGTAACCAATTTATTCGTAGCTTTAGATAAACCCGGTAGTGGTCTGTACAGTAGGAACAGCCATGGATCCGGGGGAATTGTGAGGTTGAAAATCCTCTGATTCTAATTTCTATTTTCATCCCAAAGTGGCGCTATCCGAGGACAAGACCACAGCATGTGAAGCAGGTCGGCCGATTCTCCACACTGTCGTGGGCACAGCGGGGTGTATCCTGGCACAAACCTTGATAATTTTAGTGGGGTGAGATACCACCTCATAAGGACTTTATATGCGTTCTCTTTTAATGTGACGCAAATCGAACTCTTAGCTCTCGCCTCATATATGGCTTCCCATTCCTCCTCCTCTAGTTGTTCCTCAGATCTGTCTCCCACTGTGTCCTATATGTCGGTGGATGTTGGTGTGTGTGCCCAGAACCGACCACCTCTCCATATATCTGCGATATGAGTCCCCTAGTGGCTACTTCTGCTAGACAGAGCTTCTCAAATGCAGTCAATGGGGGATAAGTGGAATGTTTGTTGTAAAATGCTCTGAGCTGGAGGTATCTTAAAAATTCAGCTTGTGGGATCTCTTTGTTTAATCTAAGTTGCTCAAATGATTTAATCTTTGTATAACCCTCCAGATCTTTAAAACGCCCATATCCGTACCGCTTCCAATCATCTGCGGCGCCCTCTGACAGTCCCAGTGCAAAATCAGGATTTCCCCATAATGGTGTCATCAATGAGTTTTTAGTCGCAAGAGAGCTTCTAAATTTGGTGGCCTCCCAAACAGATAGGGAGTTGGTCATTGAGGAGAGCGGCAATATCGCTGTCTTTAGCGCTATTTTAGGTAGCCAGATTAGGTCGTTTAACTCCAATGGGGATCAGACTGCTTTTTCCAGATCTACCCATCTTTTCAATGCTGGATTAGATTGCCATTGAATAATTTGGCATAATTGAGCCACGTAATTATAGGAGAGCAAACAAGGTACCGCCAGTCCGCCTGTCCGGGTGGATCTTTTCATAATTGTCTTATTTACTCTCGGTTTTTTACCTCCCCATATGAAGCTGGAGATCTCAGACTGAAGTGAGAGCAAGTCCTTCAGTCTCAGTGGCACTGGTAACGTCTGGAATAGGTAAAGGATACGCAGGAGGATGTTCATTTTTACGCTGTGTATCCTACCTATCCAGGAGATTCTGTGGGACATCCACATTTATAAATCACTATTCAGAGACTGAATCAGCTTGGGATAATTTGCACTATATATACTCTTAGAATTGTTAGTAAGGTGGATTCCCAGATATTTGATGCTTTTTTGCTGCCAGTTAAAATTAAAATTTAGGCTTATCATTTTTTCTACTTCTTTTGGGAGGCTTACATTTAGGGCCTCTGATTTTACTTGATTGATCTTAAAGCCAGAAATGTTATTAAATTTCCCCAACAGGTCGAACAGGTTCGGGAGGGAGGTCAGAGGTTTTGATATTAGTAATAGAATATCGTTCGCATACAAGGTTACTTTATGGGAATGTGAATGGATAGTAAGCCCGGTGATATCCGGGTTGCTATGTATTTGTGCTGTTAAGTTCTCCATGCAGAGGGCGAACAGGAGGGGAGATAGGTGGCACCCCTGTCTAGTGCCACTTTTAATTTTGAATGGATCTGAAGGGAAGCCCTGATGGATAACCCTTGTGGTTGGGCCTGAGTAGAGCGAAAATATCGCTCCACTCACCCGCTCCCCAAAACCGAAAGCTCCCAGCGTCTTTTTCAGGTACGGCCAGTCAATCCTGTCAAAAGCTTTTTCTGCATCCAGACTTAACAACATAACTTTTAACTTTTTGGAATTGGCTAATTCTACCAGATCAATAATTCGTCGGGTAATGTCCGCTGCTTGTCTGTGTTTAATAAATCCTTGATCTGGATGTATAAGTCTGGGCAGGATATGACTCAATCTATTGGCAAGCAATTTAGCGTAGATTTTGATGTCTGTATTGATTAGGGAAATTGGCCTATAACTTTTACAGTCCAGCGGATCTTTTCCTGATTTGTGTATTAAGGATATAGACGCCTGCAGCATCCGTCCTGGGAACGGGGCTCCCGCTAAAACAGCATTGAATAAACAGAGCAACCAAGGGGCCAGTAACTTGCAATACTTCTTATAATATAACCCTGAGAAGCCATCTGGGCCAGGAGCCTTTGATGATTTTAGGTCTTTAATGACCTGGGATATTTCTTCTATTGTGAAATCTGCTCCCATGACCGCCCTGTCTGCCTCACACATCCCCGTCAGGTTTGAGCTTGCCAGGAAATCTCCCAATGCTTGTTCAGTCGTTTGATTATGTGCCACTTTCTCCCCATTATAGAATCTACTGAATTCCTCTACTATATTTTTGGGGTTGGCTGTCGTTGTCCCTGTTTTTGATCTGATCGCTTGGATATTGAAGCTTGCTTGCATATTTTTTAATTTTCTAGCCAGCATAGTATCTGGTCTTTCGCTTTTTCCTAAAATGTCCTCTTTGACCAACTCAGGGAATTATCTGCCCGGGAGGTTAGGCGCATATTCAATTCAATTTTGATATCTTTTACATTGGCGGCCAAGCTGAGTCTACAGCGGCCGCCACCGCGATGTGGGGGAAATGTGCGGGCAGACGGCGGCTTGTTGTGGTTTTTCCCTGGCGTGTGCCGTACGTCACTGTAGCACAGGTCACACGTGCCAGGGTTCCCCGGCATCCCCAAAGGCTGCAGAGGAAGCAGGGGTAAGGGGGAAGCTGCGCAAAGCTGCGCGAAGCAGAGGAGCAGCCACGGGGAGCAGCCAGGGGGTTGGAAGGGGAGGGGAACAGCATTCTAATTTTGCACGTGGGGAGGGGAAAATGCGGCTGGCGCGCGGCCAAGTTTGGCGACAGCCGGGCACCAGCCGAAAAAAGCCCCGGTCAATAACGGGCAAATGTTAGACTCACGCTGGCTGCAGCAGTAGTTCTTTTAGGATCTGCGGATCGCCTCTCTTTTTGTGACAGTCCAAAATGGAATGTAAATTAGATTGAAGTGTGCTAATTTTGGCGTCTCTCTCCCTCTTTCTCCTGGCCGCTACCCCAATAAGTGTGCCTCGTAGGGTTGCTGCGTGTGCCTCCCATAGTGTAAACTGGGAATCCACAGAGTCACTATTTATCTGAAAATACTGATCTATCTCCTTTCCTATAAAATCATGTATCTCTGGGATCTTTAAGATAGACTCATTGAGTTTCCAGTTTGCCCCCCGGCCTGTCAGATCGAATTTGGTCGCAACGTAGCTCTATTGGTGCATGGTCTGACCATGAAATATCATGGATCCCAGCTTGGGAGACCTTAGGGACCAGTCTACTAGAAATTAAGAAGTAGTCGATTCTGATGTATGTGTCATGTGGGTGTGAGTAGAAAGTGAAGTTTTTCTCTGTGGGGTGAAGTTCCCGCCATATGTCAACTAGCTGGTTCTGTTTTAAGCCCGCCTTAACCGATTCCAATACCTTTTTATTGTTGAACCTGGGTGTGCCAGATCTATCCATACCCGGGCTCAATGCTAAATTGAAGTCTCCCGCAATTATACTTTGCCCTCTGGCTATTCTAATTAATGTTTGGAAAAAACCCGCAAACAACCCCGGGTCTTGTTTGCATGGGGCATAGATTGAAGCCAGTGTAAGGGTTTGTTCATGTATGGTACCAATGATTATTATAAATCTATCTTCTCTGTCTCTTTTAATTGTCTTAGTTACGAAGGGAATTCTATTATGTACGATTATGGCTACTCCCTTTTTTTCTCTGGGGCCGACGCAAGGAAGAACTGAGAGAACTGTTTATCTAGGAATTTCAGGGAGCTCCTGATGCTAAAATGGGTCTCTTGGATCATGATGATATCCGCGTGCATCCTTTTGTAGTCTGTGAATGCTACCTTACGTTTATTGGGACTGTTGAACCCCTTAACATTATGGGACACTATATTAATGGCCATTGTTATCTGTCTTGGGTAGCTGCCTTTGTCTCATAACCCGGTATCCACCTACTGCACCGACACACTTTATTCGAGAAAATACCCAGTATGTACCTGGCAGATACCTGGAATGCGCCGCTCCTCACCTCTGACAAGCCCCGTTGCATTTGCCTTCCCAGCCTGGGTTCATGCCTGGCTGACGGGCAGCTGATCTGTTAAATGATAATGATTAGGATTTAATAGGCTGCAATGCTTCGCGTGTCTACCAGATGGCATAAATTCATGAATTGTAATGCAGTATATATATATATACTGTGCAGTATTGCAGCCAGCGGGAATAAAATGCTTCAATCCCTGCCTGGAAAATACCTCAATGCACTCGGGCAGAAAACAGTCACAAACCTCAATACACCCGGGTATACCCGAATTCGTGGGACTAGCCGAGCTCGAATAAAGTGTGTCGCCAGTGTATACTAGGAAAGCCCAACCTGCTGGCACTTATCCTAAGCCTCAGAGCAGGGGTCCCGCGGAATCCGCCACGAAAGTAACCTCGCGCCCAGGGAAACCGAAGGGAGGGAAAGAAGGGGTAGGGAAGCAAAAATATAAAACAGTAAACCAGAACATAGTAAGAGCCGTGTCTGACCTAGGCCAGACCCGAATCTTCTGCCCGAGGGGTGGTACTGATCGATGGTCCTCCTTTGCAGGACAACCACTGTCCCTTAGGACTGACCCCCCTGGGTCTTTGTAGCGCCCACGGTAAGTCCTCGTGGGATACCTGTTGAGATGCAGGCTAACTGCCAGGGTAAACCCCCACTGGCTTTTCTCTGCTTGCTTACAAAGAGCAATTCTAGCTGCATCTGTGGCCTATTGTCTAAACCATGCATCTGATACCTCTACAATTTAACGTATAACTATTAGGGCCATTAGTCCCCCGGATCCCCCACTGACGAGTTTACCCCTCCGGACCAGACGAAGAAAGGCGCTATTTGCCTGGGCGGGCTGATTCCCCAGGGAGCCGACTGATTTTTCTCCTCTCCCTACCCTCTCTTTGCTGAACCCCTATAATTGTGTGGGAATCTTGATCTCTCGCCTTGTGCCAGTCCTGTTATGAACCCCTGGTGATATCCATCACTCATGTGATTTGGTTATGTAGAAGTAGTGTAAAGGGCTGGTGTTTTTCTTCTAACAATACCTCACCTGTGGGCTCCGCCCCCTCTCTTTCTTCTCCTCTTTTTGAGTACCTGAGCTTGTTGACCTGTCCCGTACGAGCTTCGGCTGATCCATTGGGGTGAACCGCCCGTCTCCCATGATGGGTCCCAAGTGGCCCGCAGCCCCATGCCTAATCGGACAATATTATGTTACATATTCATAGTTAAACATCATTGACAAAATTCAACGCAAACAGACATTCAAACAGAACAATGTTTGTGAATCGATAACTAATATTTCACAACATCAACCATTGAACAGAGCCCAGCAATACCTAGCAATAACCGTAGCTCCCCCTCCCTCTCGGCCTTTCATTGTTTTGACCCCCTGTTCGCTATAGGTAGTGTGTACAAAAAACTTATCAATTAATGGCGCTCAGTGTATATGGTTTAAATAAACATCAAATAAACCCACAGTGTAATACATAAAATAAGGTAATTAATAGTGATACTTATACAACCACGTGTGATATATGCCGCTGTGACCTGATGCAGGACTGCTCTTTCAATCCTCGTGGACAAGTGAAGGGTAGAAATCATCAAGAAGCGCAAATCATGTGGAAAATAAAAGAAGACAACAAATTTATGGTGCAGTATTGTGTGAATTCAGTGTAGTAAATGGCACGGTTAAGTGTTCAGAATACTCACAAACGTGAGAGGTAAGTAGACAAATAAAGGTATCTTTAACCCATGGGATGAAGCCAGGTGTTAGGATAGGAACCGCGCTGATGATCAGATACACTGTAGCGATCAGGTACACTTTAACCAGGGGCCCTTTAGGAATAAATTGAACCGGACATAGTGCAGACTGTACATAGGATATTTATAAAAGCAAGCAAAATCCAATCAACTCACATGGTGATGGAAATAAACAGGCGTATAGATTACAGTGTGGATCTCTGCAAACCGGAAGAGTGGTGTCTCGACTGTTCCTCTGTTCTGGTATGCGTGTTACGGATGCGTCTCACCGCAGACCGGAAGTGATGTCATCCGCTTCCAGAGGCTCCGGTTTCGTCTTAGGGCATCACTCTACGCGTTTCACCTTGTAGGTTTCTTCAGGAGTCTATAGCTATAGGTAGTGACCAGCACCTATTATAAATTATATCCAGTTCTGTATTTATTTTTATTCTTAAATGTGTATCTTTAATTATTTATTTTCCTCTCCTCTGACCGGATCCTGGTTGCACCCTCCTCCTCTCTGTGGACTCCCCTGAACCAGAGCGTTACCCCTCTTCTTCCATATTGGATTGAGCCCGGGTATTATATGTTTGCTCTCTCTATGCTTGCTTGCAGATGCCTGGCCACCAGCTTTGCTCCAGGATGTCCCCGGTGCCAGATCATCTTCCGAGGTGAGGTGAGGAGGGCTAGAGGGGGTCTGCTGCAGTCCAAGTTTTTGTAAGAAAGCGTCGCCATCTTCCACTCTCCGCAGTGTATGGGCTACTCCATTTTTAAGCACCAGCAAGGTAAAAGGGAATAGCCAACGATATTTAATGTTTTTGTCCCTTAGTGTTTTGGTGACCAGACCAAAGCCCCGTTGTGGGCGAGAGGTCCTAGAATATTTGGAGCTTTATGCCCTCATACTCCAGGGATTTTGCTTCCCTGGCCAATTGACATATGGTGTCTTTAGTTTTATAAAAGTGAAAACGGGCAATAATGTCTCTGGGGGGTCTCCCTGTTGCGGCTTAGACCGCAAGGCCTTGTGGCATCTGTCTAGATGTAAGTCTTGCTCAGACCTGTCTGGTAGTATATGCTCCAGCCACTTCATGGTGAAGTCCTCCGGGTCAGTTACCGACTCAGGAAACCCCCTGATGCGCACGTTATTACGCCGATCTTGGTTTTCAGGATCCTCTTGTTTATGTGTGAGCTCTTGAACCCGTTCTTCCAAGCATGCCACTTTTTTATTAGTCTGCTGTAGTGCTGTTGCCGAGTCATCCATCTTTATTTCTAGGGTCCCCGTCCTCTCCCCCAGATCATCCAAATCTCTACAAAGGTCCCATAGCTCTTTCTTGAAGAAATTCCTCATTTCCAAACAGAATGCCTTGATATATTTTCTTCTGACTAATTCCTGTTCCCCCGCTGCCTGCTCTAGATTCTCCGGTTCTGAGCCAGAGCCCGCAGTTTGCGCGGGAGTATCCATCCTGCCCACCGCTGCTCCGTCTTGTTTGCTAAAATATTCGGTGACCGACGGGTCTCCTTTCTTTCCCTTTGCCTTAGTGGGCATCTCTGGAGCCTCCGCATTCAGTGACTATCTACTGTGAGGTAACGTAATCTCTTTTTCGCCGCTATCTGTAGTTAATTGCACCGGTGGGGTAGGAGCTCAGCTACTATGCTGCCATTCACCCCGCCGTCGTGCTTGCGCCTCCGTTCATAAATGTTATTTCTAATAGTTTTTAGGCCATCCAAGAATACATCCAAGAATACAGAGATTTCTTTCCAGGAGGAGACTGAGGACACCAAAGTGGTCTACAAACGTCATAGACATCATTTAGAAATACATTTGTCTTCCAGGTGGATAAGTTCCAACAAGCATTCCTCCTCAGGAATATATATATATATATATATATATATATATATATATATATATATATATATATATATATATATATATATATATATATATATATATATATATATTTATACTGCACCACCTTGAGAAAGGTCCAACTGGGGGACCGAAACGTTGTTTTTTGTGTCTTCTATCAAATATAGAAAATGTATGATTTACTTACCTGCGTGCTGTCCCTTGATGTCGTGTTGCAACCGGTATCATATGATCTATATATATATATATATATATATATATATATATATATATATAATGATCTATATATATATATACATATATATATATATATATATATATATATATATATATATATATATATAAATGGAAATATTACTGTGTGCTCATTTGCATATCTTAGACAGGTCTGCTTCCCTGCCTTTCACAGCTTTGAGCACAGCCTGGGTTAAGATGCATAGCCAGTAAACCCACACACAGACAGCTGTTTCAACCTTAATGGGTCTCCTCAGTGTAGGGTTGGCTGGCTTTGCAAAATGAAGCAGGGATAGGTTTCACCACACTTAGTTAAGTTATGGTGGGTAAAAAAGGGACAAAAACACTTCCAGCTTATAGGGGACCATGTTAAATGGTTTTGAAGCAAAAGGGGGCACTGTGTGCTCATTTGCATGTCATTTCCCAGAATCCCCTGCTGCAGTGGAAGTGCGGTGTGCTTGGTGATGATGGTGAAAGGCAGGGTTGCAGACCTGTCTAAGACATGCAAATAAGCATACAGTAATGAGAGATAGAGAGAGAGAGAGAGAGAGAGAGAGAGAGAGAGAGAGAGAGAGAGAGAGAGAGAGAGAGAGAGAGAGAGAGAGAGATAATGAGAGAGAGATAATGAGAGAGAGAGATAATGAGAGAGAGATAATGAGAGAGAGATAATGAGAGAGAGATAACGAGAGAGAGATAATGAGAGAGAGATAATGAGAGAGAGAGATAATGAGAGAGAGAGAGATAATGAGAGAGAGAGAGAGAGAGATAATGAGAGAGAGATAATGAGAGAGAGAGATAATGAGAGAGAGAGAGAGATAATGAGAGAGATAATGAGAGAGAAATAATGAGAGAGAGAGAGAGAGAGATAATGAGAGAGAGAGATAATGAAAGAGAGAAATAGAGAGAGAGAGAGAGAGAGAGAGAGATAATGAGAGAGAGAGAGAGAGAGAGAGAGAGTGAGTGAGAGAGAGAGAGAGAGAGAGAGAGAGAGAGAGAGAGAGAGAGATAATGAGAGAGAGATAATGAGAGAGAGATAATGAGAGAGAGATAATGAGAGAGAGATAATGAGAGAGAGAGAGAGAGATAATGAGAGAGAGAGAGAGATAATGAGAGAGAGAGAGAGATAATGAGAGAGAGAGAGAGATAATGAGAGAGAGAGAGAGAGAGATAATGAGAGAGAGAGATAATGAGAGAGAGATAACATAACTGAAATAGTTGCTCTCACTCCTCAGATGCGATTAGGCACTCCTCTCACAGTCAGCTGCCGGACATTGATGACGTGAACCTACGCCGTTTCATCAGCTGTTGCGCCTACTACTTCAAGGAGCAACTATTTCAGTTATATTGGCGGAACAAAGTGGAAGGCTTTATTTGTCTGTCTGTCTGTTTGTCTGAGTCTGACATCAGGCAGAGACACGAGTGAATATTCAATTTGAACGAATACAGCTGTCTTGTGTGAGGGGTTAATCCAGGAAGTGGAAGTGGAACAGCGTCTCCAGTGTTACCCGGATCAGCATCACATGTTCATCTCCAGCGTGATTTCATTGGTGTGCTGACGGAGGGACGCGGAGACCCCTCTGGTCATCGCGGTTACATCTTTTTTTTGTGAGACCATTCCTTAATCCTTTGCCTATGCTATTTGCTTACCCCCCATCTCCATCTATAGATGTCAATATCAGCCTGATTTTTCCACGTTTGCATCCGCAATCTATCATCTGACGGGTCAAATACCTCTCCCCATTTGTTGCTCCAGTCATTTTCTACCTATCGAGTGAAAATTCCTCTCACATCTCACTGCCTTCTACATTTGCACTATTGGACATTTGTGGTCACATTTCCCTTCTTTTTTATTTTCAAGAATACTCTTTTTTTATTGTCATATAATGTGTTTATTGTGTCTATTGGCATCATAGTGTTTTTTTTAATCTGTTCAGTCACCTAGCCTTCCTTGCTTAATTAATACATTTTCCTATTTTTTATTGCTATACAGGATTGCACCTTTTTTCTTTCTTCCATTTAATCAGGATAGTCATATCCTCATTAGGACTGCATCCTGGTAGCTCATTTCACCTGGGTCAGTCCATTTATTAGTCACCCATTTACTCACTTATAATATTTCATTTGTGTTAGTCCTAGCGCTGATTTCTTTCTGTTATATATACATATATATAGGTATATTATGTTTTCTGCACTTACATACAGTATAGTTAAAAGATATCAAGCCATTCTGGAGATAGGGGTTGTCACGTAAGACCAAACAGGACACGGATTCACTGGTCAAAGATATACTCACTCAAAATAGGGGATACAGGGAATACTAGTAGTCGTAGGTGCCCGGCACCACCAAAATGGTTTACCCAGTACAGCTTCCAGGCAGTCTGTATATATAATAACAACCTTTATTATGAACCATAAACAGTACCCTATACCACACAGTATAACAACCCCAACACTTTACCACCAATAAGTGACCACAAAGTACATTAGGTGCTAGGCACCAATACCCTGATGTCCTTTTCCCCAATGTCCTGGTCCACCCAAGAGTTTAGGGTGTAGAGCTACCTGACGACTTAGCGATGGGTGGGGCTGATCCAGCGACGTCACCGTCCACGATGGCATCCGCCTCTGTGTTGGGTGGTCTCCAGTAGGAGGGTCCACCTTTAAGAGTCTTTGTACATAGGTGGTCTGATCCCAGACCACAGGGCCGCAATCACCGAGCGGCGAATTCCTCTGTGTCCCTGACACTACTCAGTAAATGGGGAAGCGTCCCTATCTAGGGCCTTCCATGAAGCAACCACAAGTTCACTTGAGTGGGGCCTATCTGACACTCAGGCCTTAACTTCCCCTTCTCCGTCCTGGCTCCATCTGCCTCTTGCGCCTTGAACGTGCCAAATGTATCTTTTCCTAACAGCCGGAATTGCTGCAGCCCTATCGGCTGTGCTGCGCCACGTGACCTCTCCCCTGGTGCATGCTGGGGAATGTAGTTCCCCTGCGGATTAAATGTCTAATGGACGCAGCTTGCGCAATGCAGTGTGCATGCACAAGGTGTGCAAAGATGGCCGCCGGACCTTGGAACGCTCTGCGCATGTGTGGGAAGTCCCAAGATGGCCCCACCTGCAATGATGAGCTCCAGTGACCAGATTGCCCCTGCTACCGCCCACCGTGCAACTCTCGACACACCCCAGCCCCCCACCGAAGGCGTCCCAATAGGCGTCCCCCTCCTGCAGCCCGGAGGTAAGAGGGGGACATGGCTACAGAAGTTTTCATGTGTCTTGGTGCAGACCAATTAGTCAGGCTGCACTCTAGTCCTGGAATGAACTGTGGAGCCCAAATGGGCTCTGCCTTTTATAGTCTGCCCAGGAGGTTTCAATGTGGATATAGATATTGGAGCCTTCCTTTTCTAATGTGTTCCAGTGTTCACAGTTTCTGATAAACATCTTTAATCAATATCTATATTGTACTGTAGCTGCATTTTTGTGTGATTTTAATTGTTTTACTCTCTTATTTTGCTTCTCTCCCCATTTCTCCACCACTTTATCCATTAAGTCTGATTTATCTATAATATACAGAAAATGTATACAGTTATATTTAGATTTTTTTCTTTTAGTCTTTGATGTATTTGTTATATTTCTATGAGAGTTTAACTTTAAGCATTTTTAATGTGTATACTGTATGTTTAGATTGTATTAAATATTGTATATCATTAGTATAAACACTGTGTATGTTGTGTTTAGTTTTTGGTTGTTTAGGAGGTTAATTCTCACTGCCATACCTATCTTCATCTGATATAATGTATAACCCTGTTCACTTAATGTAACTATGTATTTGTAAAAATGTATTTGCCATCATAACTCTATATCCAGGACCTACTTGAAAACGAGAGGTAACTTTCAATATATTACTTACGGGTAAAACAATTTAATAATAAATAATTAGATTAGGACAGGTATATTAGACCACCTTTTGTAGTACCTCCCATTATGACACTCCCAGTATGATGAAGCTACTCTAGCGAAACCAAGTGGAACCGAGACTGCTGCTGCCCTGTGCAGACACCACAACAATATTTGCCAGGTACGGAGCTATGTATACCAGAAGTGATGTCTCACTTTGAGTGTAAGGATTGGGCTTCGGCCCCGCCCTTGTGACGCGTCTCATGACGAGACGAGTAGTGCGCCTCACACTGAGGTTGCGCACAGGCGCCGTGATGCCAGAATGAATGACACCACATGGATCGGGCTTAGGCTCCGCACTCGTGACGTCTCAGTTGACGTCCCTCACACGGAAGCTATGTGCAAGCGCTGCACTACCCCTACCAGGATTGGGCTTAAGCTCCGCCCCCGCTACGTGTCCCTTGATGCCACGTTGAACATTCCTCATGCTCAGGTGGCTACGCGCCGGCGTCGCGTTACCAGGGACATGCGTAGGGTTAATGCTATTAAAATTACTCCACACCTGCGGTACACTCCGCCCCTGCTTACCAGTGGACAGAATACAGTATGTCTGATAATTCATTGCCTACAGCTGTGTGCAGTCCTGGCTATCAGTCCTTTATATGCTCAGCCATCGCTGCTGCAAATTTGGCTGAGCATAACCTTTGTCATTGTGATGTAGTGCTTGCCTCAAGCACCCTGCTGCCTTTCCCATTGTTCTTTTTATTCATTTTCTAATATTGCTGGTAAACATGACAGATTTAAACATGTTTTTCCATGTTTAAATTATACTTAAAAGAAAAAATATATATCCTTATGCATTCTGCCTGTTGCCTTTCTCGTAGTACCCTGACCTCGGATTGTACCTTGACTTCTACCTTCTCTGACCCTTGACTTCGGCTTACATTTGGACTCCCACCTTCTCTACTCCTGGACCCTAGCTATGCACAACGACCACTCAACTTCTCCAGTCCTAGACAGCGGCAAGTATCACAACCATTCTGACCTCTCCTACCCTGACCCAGCTATATGACAACAACTCTGCACTCCGGACGCGGTTTCGCGGTTGTAGTTTGGTGTATACCAACATCCCCATCTCAGCCTCGCGGCCCCATCCTGTTTGTGGTGAGCACCCATTACATTGAGTCGATGAAAGTCACGAGGGACATTATGCGGGTTGGGCGGCGCTTAGATCTTAGGCACTCCGAAATAGAGTATAAACTTCTAAAACCCATGTGTTTTTTATATGTGGCATTTTAAGTGCGCATTTGTATGTGCCTTTTTTTTATCCCGTCTGCAGTATTGTATGCTTTTCTCTCCTCTGAGGTGAATTTGTCTGAGCTGGATACACAAATAAACATCTGGTGGGGATTCCATGGCACCCAGCCAAATCCTGTGTTTGCTTTTAGTATCTTTCCATTTTTTACACTTTTAATACTTTCACACCACAATTGCTTCACTGATTTTCTCTGGTATATTTGTATCAATTTGTGCCCCCTTTTCTTTTTTATTAGTTACTTTAACTGCAAGGTACATATCATTCCCCTATCTTTGTATGGGAACATTATAGTGCTATCCCTAAACAAGGCACCAGTTAGACTGGAGATCGTTCTTGGTTGGGAGAGCTGGGTTTAAAGTGGGTTGCACTGGGTCTGAAGTGGGGTGTGTTTTTTCAAAGGTGATATGAGCTGGGTCTGAAATGGGGTGCGCTGGGCCCAAGGTGGGTGAAATGGGGCTTGAGGTTGAAGAGCTCAGTCTGAGGTGGGGTGAGATAGGTCCGGCGTGGAGTAACATGGGTCTGGGTTCTGTTGGGGTGGTTCCTCTCGTGATCTCCATGGACCTTGTCTGTGGATTTACAAGTTAAAAAAATGTAAAAGACATTTAGTCAAGAAAAATGTCAAAGGTCCAGTTTGAAAGAATATTCTCAATTGATATCCAGGAGTTCAAATAGATTTCTGGCAGCAGTTTCTTTACAAGCTCTTTAGTTACTTTTAGGTTTTTTTTTCTGGTTCAATCACCATTTACAAAACCAACAATCAGTGTTCATATTTGTTTATACTAGTGGTAGAATTTACTGTCAACAAGACTGCTGACATAGTTATTGCTATGAATAGTTGGTCCTGCATAATAAGGCTACAGCCCCAGTACGCATGACGGAGTGCAAGCGGTGCTCTCCCCGTCCATCCGAGCGATCTGAAGGACTTCAGATCACTCGCCAAGGGAAGGCGCGGCGGGGGCGCGGCCATGAAGTGACACAGCTGATTTGCCCTCATTGGCCCAACTGCCGCTGTGACGTGGCCGCCGCCGCCGCACCAAAAGACAAATATCTTTTCCTTTGGCAAAGGTGGTCGCGCATCGCGCTTTGTGCAGGCGCGCACAGGCAGTTCCTGGGGCTGGACCCGTAGAGGGCCGTACTTTGTGTGTGCCGTGCACTCCGTCACGCGCGCAGCCGCGGGCAGCAGGGACAAGGCCTTAGTCGGGTCTGATGTGCATGATTTTGTTACACTTAATGCATGTCTTATGTTTAACATTTTAAGAGTTGATTATCTATATACAGTATATATATTTCTTAAGGATTAACTAATGACAACAGCTGATGTCAGAGATATTATTGCAATTCATGTTGATATGTACAATATGTATTAAGTTTCTATATATATATATATATATATATATATATACATATATATATATATATATACACATATGGAGTAATTGAGTGACTTTATTTATTTATATGTAAAAATACCCCACAACATGTTTCCAATTTTATGTTCATACAAACATTTTTTGTTCATATAAATATATTTACATTTTATATATTTTTTCATATATTTCTTCATATATGTTTCATATATATATTTTTTTTCATATATATATTTTTTTTCATTATATACTTTTTTCTTATACCTATTTAGACCCTTCCAGCATTTACTTGTTTTTAACATTGCATGACATGCGTAAGATGTATAATAATAATTTTTTAATTTTTATTTTCTTTTATTATTTTTTATTTTTTGATTTGCACATTTATTTGATTAAGCTCATTTGGTTGTGGATAGATATATATCCGTTAGTAATTACATCACTATCATGTTTCTTCCACCCAATAGTATATATATATATATATATATATATATATATATATATATATATATATACTTTAGTACATGTTTTTTTGTTATAGTTATTTACCTTAATTTCTTCTTTTTCACCTTCTCTTTTCGGTAACCAATGCGCATTTGTGTAGTAATTCAAGATACGATCTGGACTGGTGTACATTCTCCGATATCGTTGTCCACGCCTCTCTTTTCTGTGGGGGTGGGACTATACGGGGAATAGCGTGACGTCATATCCGGTTTGGATCTTCATTTAAGGTAATGTGTAGTGAGTAATGGCACTCTTTGACAAATCCCCACAGGGGTGAAACGTGTTAGAGCGCTGAGGGGGGACTCTCCCTTTTTATCTGTATATTGCCATGATTTAATAAAGGCATTTTTTTAGCGCAGTCCAGCCTTTATCCATTCTTTAGCAGTGCCCTCTGATTCACTCCCTTCATTGAGAGGATTTTCTACACACCATTGCCAGCAGCCTGAAGCACGCCAATACGGACGGAGCAGCAATACTGGAGTAAGTGACTATTTCATTATATACTATATACAAGCCACCCCAGGTGAACAGCTATATATGTGCGGGAAATACATGTTGGAGGGGTCCGCAGTTGGTTGCAAGACCACTCCGGTCAACCCTCTGTATACCGCCAGGCTGCTCCCTCATTAAGGGTAAGTCAGGAGACTTTGCTTGGAATCAATCTCTTAACTCCTGTGTGTCCGTCATCGTTTTGCAACATATGGATTATATATTCCTGGACTGATACTCTGTAGCACATGAATAGTTGTTGGGGATCATCCTTTCAACATTGTTTCACTGTCAACAAGACTGCTGACATAGTTATTGCTATGAATAGTTGGTCCTGCATAATAAGGCTATAGCCCCAGTACGCATGATGGAGTGCAAGCGGTGCTCTCCCCCTCCATCCGAGCGATCTGAAGGACTTCCGATCACTCGCCAAGGGAAGGCGCGGCGGGGGCGCGGCCATGAAGTGACACAGCTGATTTGCCCTCATTGGCCCAACTGCCGCCGTGACGTGGCCGCCGCCGCCGCCGCACCAAAAGACAAATATCTTGTCCTTTGGCAAAGCTGGTCGCGCATGACGCTTTGTGCAGGCGCACACAGGCAGTTCCTGGGGCTGACCCCGTAGAGGGCCGTACTTTGTGTGTGCCGTGCACTCCGTCACGCGCGCAGCCGCGGGCAGCAGGAACAAGGCCTTAGTCGGGTCTGATGTGCATGATTTGGTTACACTTAATGCATACTTGGTGATATTCCATGCAGTGGCAATAGTCTTATAATGCCTTATTAAAACTTACTTTTTCCCCCTAGTCTCTTTGATCAATTTTATCTCTCTATGGGAAAACCAAATTAGTGAAAAATTTCATAATATTCATTAGGAATTAAAAAAACCTCAACTCTTAGTAAGTGTGACTGCTGTTATTGTGGCTTGCTTAAGTTGTCAAGATTTTGTTAATTTGAAATATCCGTACGAATGAGTTTCAGAAGTAAATGTTTGTTCATAGCTGACCATTGGCAAATACAACCTAGCAGTCTCAAAGTTAAATGCTCTCTATCAAATTACCTTTAAGAGTAAGCGCACAATTTCTGCAGTACCAGGAAATATTTCTATTGTAAGCTATTAGAGTTATTTTTATGTGGTAGTAAAGCTACGTATAGTTCAGGGAACTAATTTTCCATCTGCAGCTGAAAAAAAATGAATTCTCTTCTGTTTCAATGACACATTTCTAAAGTTCCCTAAACATGTTTCTTTAAAAAAAAAATGTTGTTTTAGACTCTAATGAACTCTAATGGAAAGTATGCTGCTTTTTCCCTGACTACAATGACATGAAGAATTTTCTGGGGAAGGCAATATTACATCAATTTAAGAAGGCACTCAAGAGGATGTAATACGCACCCACCATGTTTTATTGTGTAGCACTCTAAGTACTGTGGTTGACTCAGGGATATTTAGATCTATTTTCTTTTTATCTCCCAAGACTTTTAAGTAAAGAAAAAACTTTACAACAGGCGTTTCTACATTATTTTGTTGATACACTGAGCTTTTTTTCAAAGACATCAGGGCATACAGTATGCTTAATGGAAACAACTTGTTGTGGTTATTTTTCAGTCTCAGCATACACTAGTCAGGTAGACAAGGGATAGAATTTCTTAGAAACTAGTTTGGCACAAATATATAATTAAATGCTGTTTGGAAACATGTCAAGTATAAAAGACTAATACAATAGATGACAAAATGATACAACCTCTACATGTGTGGAGTAGGCAAAAGTGCCTTTTCATAAAGCTTTTTGGGATATGTAAGGAGAAAACCATCGAATAAATGTTTTACTAATGTATTTTGTTCTGTATCTTTAGTTTTGCATTTGGCTTGTTTGTTTTGTTGTTCATATGGGATTGTTGTGGTGCATTTCAGTTGTACTATGATTTGATTTTTGACTACCTTAAGTTGTTTGGGAAAACTTTGGATGTTGTTTATTTTGAGGAGTCATAAACCTCTGGCTGCAGATCTGTTTCAAATATAGCATACAGCAATTAAAAATATCACTTGTGAGCACATTCACCTTTTTCAGACAGGTCTGCAACCCTCCTTTCCATCGTTATCTCCTAGTATACAATACTTCAACTGCAGCTAGGGCTTCTGGGAAATGACATGCAAGTGCGCAAATTTAGCAAATATAGTAAACGTAATTAGCAATTTTCCTAAATTTGACGCAGACACAAAAAGGAAAAAAAACTAAAATGTTTTACAGTACATGGTCAAGCAGGAAACTAGCTTCTTTGGCAAGTGCATCCAATATTACTGTCACCAAGTCCAGTGAAGGTTTTTGTTGTACATAAATGTACGTTTTTCCACAAATTTCCTTTTCAGAGTTGATTGTCAGATAGTCACTAATTAAGTAGTTTGAAGGTATAATAACCACAAAAATCAGGCAAAAAGAGAGAAATTCCACAAGTAGTTAGCCACACTTTAATCACACATTATATTAGTTATGGTAGATAAAAAAGTGCCGAAAACCCTCCACCGTATAGTGTAAAGCAAATAAAAATACCACTTGTGAGCACATTGACAAGTGGTTAAAAATGTGATGTGAGTAATTACTTTCACATACAATACCTTTCAGTAAAACACTAATTGTAAAAACAAGAATGATTCTTAATTTAACTGTTGGATAGTGCAAACACCTATACAATATAAATTAATTACTGTAAGCAATAAATGAACACATTTTAAACATAAATAGTGATTGCATTAATTAAAATATAATAATGTAAATCATTAACAGAATAGCTTTATCATGCCCCAGGTAAGTTTTTATATAAATTCTAGCCTAGGGATATTATTTTCTTTGTGTTTAATGCTGTTTGAAGCTGTCTGTTTGGAACTCCCCAGTATCACAGCGGAGATTTGCTTTTTCCATTTACCTTTTTATTACTAACGTCTCCTTGCAAATATATGCTTTATCCAGCTTTTTTCATACTTCCTGGGGTTTACTCCATTGGAAGCAAACTTGTAATTACTGTACTTAATTTTTTAGTAAAAGGTTGGTTTCTTTTTGCACAGTACTTGAACTTCAATATGTAATTTAGTTAAAAAAAAAACAACTTTTTATTATGATTTAAAAAAAAAATCAAGAATGATTTCTATATAAGGAAAGCTTAGAAAAAACACAAAGGGTCTCTTTGTCTCTCGGTCTTTCATATAGAAATGTGCAAACTTGCCCACATACATGTTATTATACTGTAGAGATGTATCTCACAATGTACCAGAACTTTACATTCCAAGCCCAAACGCAAAACCAAAGCCCTTAAAATGTTTAGATTAAAAAAAAATATATATATATATATACCTATATATTTCAAATGAAAACACCAGACCAAGGGGCCTATGCAGAGATCTCTGATAAGTAAGTTTTCGCCAGCTTCTCGCCAAAAGTGCCTACTGCTATTCAGTAAACTCTGAGAAGCTGGTGTAAAATTCTTGATTCGCCATTTTTTTGGGGAAGAAAAAAAAAATTCACCAAACGCTTTGCGAGAAGCCACTTCTCGCCGCTGTTTGCCAGTTTTTGAAACTCGTGGTATTCTACAAGCCCCGATCAGCTTCTCGCAGCTATTCGCCACTCAAAAATTGAGAATTTCTCTCCAAAACCGCCTCACCAAAAAAGTTGGCAAGTTGGTGGGGAGAAGCTGGCGAGAAGTGCTGAGACGAGACTTAGAAAAAAAATGCATGTTTCCTGCCTCGGATTGATGCTGGGGTCTCCGGAGCTGATACCCATTAATACCAGCACCGGAGACCCCCGGCATGAATCCAATGCAGGAAAAATGCATTTACAGCCACTTCATTACAATAGCGGCTATCTGCTACGGTAACAAATGATTGTTTATTGATATGTGTGTTTTGACAATAGTGTAGATGTGCAAGGGGTCTCCTGAGCTGAACCGCATTGGTTTCAGGTCCGGGGACCCCCTGCTTCCCGAGATACAGGCCCTGTTATGGAGTGCCGGTATCCCCCTCCAGAATTTAAATGTCCCGATCACATGATCGGGGCATCTCCAAGCAGAGGGATACGGCACCCCATAACGGGGCCTATATCTTGGGAAGCAGGGTGTCCCCAGACCTGAAACCAACGCGGTTCAGCTCAAGGGACCCCCTGCACATCTACACTATGAATACAATTTTAATTTGAAAATATTTATTTTACGGGGAGATTTGCGCAGAGAGAGGCGGATCTACTCTCTCTGCTGCAGGCAGATCTCGCCAGGGGAGCCCTTTTCGACAGGCAGACTGTCTTGCCACCGGCAGCTCACCATGTTTGCTCAGGTTGCTCTCGCAGGTATTCGGGCCTTTCTGCATACCGTGAGAGCAACTCGGCAAAAACATGGTAAGTTCAAACCCCTGCCGATAATTTTTTTCGGAGCTTTCTTCATAGACCCCCAAGTGTCCGTCTTTAGGTGTTTCTTAACATATCTTTTTCAACTATTTAGTTTTTTAGTTTGATTATTTTTGTTTCCTAATTGTTTTATGAATTGCCTTTAAAAACATTTTCATGTTTTACTATGCTATATTAGCATTTCTTTTTATTAAATTTTTTTTCCCCAGAATTTGGTAAAAATCTATAAACAAAATTGATAGATGGGAAATTTTTTAATAAAATCAATGAGAATTAAGATGAGATGCCGCGCATTGGGAAGAAACAAGAAAATCTTAGAAGTGATACTTCCACTTGGCCTCAAAAGGAAAGTCTTTGGCCAGTGAATCCTTCCTGTGCTTAAGTATACAAATAGTGAAGCACAAACCCTATATTATATTAAAAAAAAAAATCTATAAATACAAATTAATATCTCTAATGGAGATGCTGTTGGTGTAGGGATTGGAAGACCCCTCAGGATATGGTACAGAAGCACTCAAAGCGCAAACCCCGCTGGTTGTATTAGGGCAGGGTTTCCCAAACTTTTTTTTTCCGTGACCCGGTTATTTTTTAACTTCTTTTTCGTGACCCACTAAAAATGTTATCGCCTATACTGGCCTATAGGGCCTGCACAGACACACACACACAGCCACTGATACACACACAGACACACACACAGCCGCTGATACACACACACACAGCCACTGATACACACACATACACAGCCACTGACACACACACACACACACACAGCCACTGACACATGCAGCCACTTACACACACACTGATACACACACAGAGCCACTGATATACACACACGCAGCCACTGACACACACGCAGCCACACAGACACTGCTACACACACACACACACTGATACACACTGATACACACACAGAGACACTGCTACACACACAGAGACACTACTACACACACACACACAAAAAAACACTGATACACAAACACAGACACTGATACACACACACTTACACTGATACTGATACACACAGACACTGATTCACACACAGACACACACACACACACACAGCCACTGACACATGCAGCCACTTACACACACACTGATACACACACAGAGCTACTGATATACACACACGCAGCCACTGACACACACGCAGCCACACAGACACTGCTACACACACACACACACTGATACACACTGATACACACACAGAGACACTGCTACACACACAGAGACACTACTACACACACACACAAAAAAACACTGATACACACACACAGACACTGATACACACACACTTACACTGATACTGATACACACAGACACTGATTCACACACAGACACACACACACACACTGATACAGATACACACAGATACACACTCGCTCTCCCCTATATGCACACAGACACAAACAGTGAATTACAGGGGGGCAGGGACACTTGGGTGGGAGAGGGGGGGGGCAGGGAAACTTTGGTAGGAGAGGGGGGGCAGGGACACTTGGGTGGGGGGGGGCAGGGACACTTGGGTGGGGGGGTGCAGGGACACTTGGGTGGGAGAGGGAGGGGGCAGGGACACTTGGGTGGGTGGGAGGGAGGGGGCCAGGGACACTTGGGTGGGTGGGAGGGGGCCAGGGACACTTGGGTGGGTGGGAGGGGGCCAGGGACACTTGGGTGGGTGGGAGGGAGGGGGCCAGGGACACTTTTTGGGGGCCAGGGACACTTGGGTAGGTGGGAGGGGGCCAGGGACACTTTAGGGGTCCAGGGACACTTGGGTAGGTGGGAGGGAGCCAGGGACACTTGGGTGGGTGGGTTTTTAGGGGGCCAGGGACACTTGGGTGGGTGGGTGGGAGGGGGCCAGGGACACTTAGGGGGCCAGGGACACTTGGGTCGGCCAGGGACACTTGGGTCGGCCAGGGACACTTGGGTTAGGGGGCCAGGGACACTTGCCAGGGACACTTGGGTGGGAGGCAGTGACTGGGTGGGGTGACTTACCTTGCCGCTGGATGCTTTCCCCTGCTGCCCCCGATATCCCCTGCTGCCCAAGACGGGAAGTGGGCTTGGGGGCACGGGAGGTGGGCTCTGGAGGGGGTGCCATGAGAGGTGAGCTCGGGAAGCTGGCCACGGGGGGAAGCGGGCCTTATAAGGAGCTTGTACTTCCACCTTGCCCCATGTAATGTGCAGGCCGCAGAGGAGCTGGTACTTCCTCCTCCGTCCCACATTGGGAGCGGGGGGGAGGAAGGGAGCGGGCCCTGCTTGCCCTGTGCAAGCGCGCAGGACCGCGGGGGGAATCGCCGCCATTTTTTTTTAACTTGAGCGGGGGGGACGGGAGACACCGCGCGGCCAGCCTCGCTGCGACTCGGCAATTTTGGTGCTGTGGCTCGGTGCCGGGTCGCGACCCACAATTTGGGAAACGCTGTATTAGGTGATCACTCAGGGAATCTGGAGACAGGAGCTCTCGTGCAGGTAAAAGAGAAAAAGTGAAAATAAAATAGTGCAACACAGTTTAATCAAAATATAAAGAGCAAACAAGCTCAGGCCACTCACATATTATATATATGTATATCAGGCAATTTGACCACTCTGGGTCCTGCAGTGGTATACAGCTGTTGAAACGGAGTGAGGAGAGTCTGTATACATGAAGCAGCGTTCGATCACGCTGCCTACTTCCAGATTCGGGTGGCACGTGAAGTCATTAGTCTCGACAGCCAATGGGGATTCTGTTCTCGTCTCAGACACTGCCCCCTGGATATGCTGATATCGCCGATGGAAGATAGCAAATGCTCAACTAAGAAGACTAACGCTCCAAAATTAACACACTAAAGGAATAGTAGTCCACAAGTGGCTCAATAGAACTACCCTACGCGTTTTATTCGGATAGAACCAAACTTCCTCAGTGGTGTATGAATACAGAGTGCAGAGCCCAGGTAAAATAGTCCCTAGGGGCGTAGACATCATGACGCAAAAGGGGTCGGCGCAGCAGTGATTGGTTCATAACAAAATAGTGCAATAGATCATTTACATATATAAACAACTCTACCATTATACAAACGGATAAAACAAACAGAAAAACTATAATAACTAATGATGGAGACAATACATTAAGAGACATGAATGGAGGTATGTAGAGAATCTAAATAAAACAGACAAGGTATTAGTAAACGAAATGTACTCACATAATAACAATATAGAATTCTATAGATACTAAAACGAATTGATTGCAGAAATACCAATCTGATCTAATCATCAAATAGATGTAGAATTCTAAAAAGTCTATATTAAATTTAGAAAACAGAATAATAGTCCAAAAATCTTATGGAAAAATACTAAGTTAAAATTTAAATGAATTTTTTAAAATAAAAATCTTTATAATAAATAATCTTATATTAATAAAAATGTATATATTAATAAAAAACATATGCAAAAATAAAATTAAAATGATGATACTATAACCAAGATAATAAATTACACAGTTAAATTAGATTAGCATTAAAACAAGCAAAGGTAACCAGATAATTGAATGAGCTTAGTTATATTAGTGCAAAAAGGAGACTAGATCTATATCTATGTTTAGACCTGAAGGTTTAAGAATTTTTAGCTTATGTATCCAGAAAGTTTCTTGTTGGGAAACTTCCTGGATACGATTGCCACCCCTCCAGTGTGGTTTCACAATATCAATACCCTGGTATAAACGACCCAAAGGGTTTGATTGATGTACTAACTTAAAGTGCAAGGACACGTTATGGCTCTCTAGCCCATTAGTAATTTTTTGAAAATGTTCCAATATCCTGACGCGTAGAGGTTGAATAGTACAGCCTACATATTGAAGTCTGCAAGGACACTGGAGTAGATAAATAACTGAACAGCTTTTACAATTAATAAAATTCTTAATTTTAAAAGTCTCCATAGAGACATTAGATGAAAAGCAGTCAGGTTTAGTTTTTGCATACTCAGAGGCCTTGCACTTGGTGCATTTAAAAAAACCTTTAGGTTTCTCACCCAGCCAGGTATTCTCAATAGGTAATGGTTTTAAAAGACTGGGGGCTAATTTATCTTTCAAATTATGTGCCTTAGTATAAACCACTTATGCTCGATCTGGTAGAAAATCTTTTTACAATTTGGTCACTTTTTAGAATATGCCAATGCTTGTTTAATATTTTATTCATTTTAAAATGTTCACTGTTAAACTGTGTAATAAAAGTAATGAAATTATTTTTCTCTTCTTTTTTTGGATTACATTGTAAAGTGAGGCTTCAATCTGTATCCTTTGCTTTCTTTCTAGCCTCTGCCACTTCAAAGGAGGATACTGTCTATCTATAAATTTCTGTTCAAGCATAGCTGATTGAGATTCAAAAATCTCTAAATCAGAGCAGTTTTTACGGACTCTCCTAAATTGACCAAAAGGAATATTGGAGGTCAATTGTGGATGATGACAGCTGCTTTTTAAGATATAATTATTGCAGTCAACTGCTTTAAAAAGGTTTTAGTGTGAATTTTACCACAATCTGTGTATAAAACCAAGTCTAAAAAATCTATGCTAGATTCATGAAATTTATGAGTGAAATGCAGATTAAAAGGGTTGATGTTAAGATACCCAATAAAATCCTCCAATTTATCAACAGTACCCTCCCAAATAAAGAGGATATCGTCAATATAGCGTTTCCAAGACACCAGGTTTGCGCCAAATG
This sequence comes from Ascaphus truei, assembly GCF_040206685.1. Lineage (NCBI taxonomy): Eukaryota > Metazoa > Chordata > Amphibia > Anura > Ascaphidae > Ascaphus > Ascaphus truei. The sequence goes on along the minus strand of NC_134494.1, from coordinate 54,193,195 downwards.
GGTTGCAGTGGTGAATATAGTCCCTCTGCCAAATACCCATATATAAATGCGTAGCTTGGCGCGAACCTGGTGATCCTCATTGTTCCTCTGGTTTGGAGATAAAACGATCCCTCAAAAGCAAAGAAGTTGTGATATACTGTAAAATGAATCTAATACCCTCTATTATAAAATCAGTTTGGTCTTGATTACATTTTGTAAATTCATCTAGTGTTCTTTTAAGTGCACTACAACCTTGATCATGATCAATTACAGTATATAATGAGGTTACATCTACCGTGCACCAGATATAATTCTCATGCCAATCTTGGTTCTCCATAGCATTGATAACTTCCGTTGAATTTTTAAGAAAGGAAGGTAATTTAAAAACAAAATCTTTTTAAAAAGTATCAATGTAATGGGACAGATTGGCTGTTAGGGAATTAATGTCAGAGATAATTGGACGACCCGGGGGTCTAGTCATGTCCTTATGCACTTTGGGTAAAAAGTAAAAAATTGATATTTTAGGGAATTTATTGTTTAAAAATTGAAATTCATGTTCACTTAAAATACCCATATTCCTGCCTCTTTGGAGTAAAAGATCTAGCTCGGAAGAAAAGGATTTAGTGGGGTCGGCAGTTAAAATAGAGTAGGTATTACAATCATTCAAAATCCTGTAGGATTCTTCTAGATAATAAGCCCTGCTCATTATAACCGTACCTCCGCCTTTGTTGGCAGCTTTAATTACTAGATTTTTATCATCAGCCAATTTGTTCATTGCGTCTACAGTATCTCTAATCTTGAAAAATTGTTTTTACCTTGAGATTCATTCGCAAGTTGTTCAAAATCTTGGACAACAAGAAGATTGTAACGCCTGTATACCCACAGACATGGCCAGTTCCCAGTACTGAGGTGGGTAAGGGTATAACACGCACCCACAGCAGTGAGGGCATGCCCGGAGTGTGGTAATTGCATTGCCGGGCCTGGTGAGTAAGGGTTAACGTTATACTTGCTGAGTCCGGGGCGCCAGAAGTCGTAAGGTATTTGTCCAAGAGCCAGAGTCCAGGGATAGGAGAGAGCAGCGTAGTGATGTCCGAAAGCCAAGGTTCAAGGGTAGGAGAAGGCAGCGTAGTCAAAGTCCAAAGCAGAGTTCAAGTTCAAACCAAGGGAATCCAAACAAGGCAGGGACAGGAACCAGAGCTGAAATAGACAAGGGAGCTGGGCATAGACACTGCACACACAGGAGCTACAGGAAAGCTATGCAGAGCAAGGAAAGAGAGGACAGACTGGGGTTATAAAGGAGGGAGGACAAATAGCAGGAAGGGGTGGAGCAGGGGATTGGCTGGGAGCTTGCAGGGATAGGTGTGTGAGAGTAGGGGAGGAGACAGGGAGGTAATCTAATGTAATGGCCTGTTAGCTCCAAGGGGCGGAGCCAGTTCCATGGGAGGATTGGTAAATAGAGCGGGTGCGCGCGCCCTCTGTAACGCGGTCACGTGCGTGCAATATGCGAGTGCCAGAGCGTGGGGGAAGCATCGCGGAGGAGGTGCTCGGCTGAAGGGTAAGAGAGGGGGAAGGAGCGGAGGAACTGGGTAAGGGGACGGAGGTACGCCTAGGGGCGTGAGGCCTGACGTTTCTCTTTTTCTCTTTTACCTGCACGAGAGCTCCTGTCTGCAGATTCCCTGAGTGATCACCTTATACAACCAGCGGGGTTTGCGCTTTCTGTGCTTAAGTATAAATGTGAAACGTGGACTCTATATGCAAAGATAATTCAGAAGCTTCAGACAATTGAAACAAGTATGGAGAGATGTAGAGTATGCTGGGCAGGGCCGCTGACAGATTTCCAGGGGCACAGAACTATAGTTTTGACTGCCTCCCCTTTGTTGGTGGTCTTGTGAGCCCCCCTCTTTGCATACGTCCTTGTGAGTGCCCTCTTCTATTCCCCATTCTCTCCCCGTGTATTTCTATCCTCTCTGTATCACTCTTACCACCCTCTCTCCCCCAATAATGCTCTCTCTCTTCCTCACTCCCTCTTACACCCCATCTCACTCTCCCCCCCTCCGCTGTCACTTTATTACTTCCCTCTCACTCAATCTCATTCTTTTATTCCCCCCCCTCCTCACACTCATAGCCTCCTCCCCCCTGACTATACACACACAATTCCCAGCTTTCCCCAGCTGCTGCGGGCCTGCCTCTCTCTCATGCTGCTGCAGGCCACACTCATTTATCTACGCCGGGCCTCTTTCATCCTGGTGGCTGTGGGGGGGCCCGGACGGCGCTGGAAGTTGGGTCTGGCCAGAGGTCAGGCCCAACTTGTGCGCCTGGCTGCCGGGCCTCTGGTTGCCACCAGGCCCCATCTCTCCCACTCTGGTTCGGGCCTCCTTCTCCCACATTGGACCTCTCTTTAATGCCCGTGCATGCCGGAAGCTGGGCCCAGCTTCCGGCACAACACTGGTATGAAAGAGAGACCAGGCACAGAGAGAGTGAGGGAGGTCCGTAGCAGCGTGGGAGAGCAGGGCCCGGCAGTAATCAGTGGCCCAGCAACCGGACACAGAAGTTGGGCCCGACCTCTGGCCAGATCCAACTTGCATTGCCGGCTGGCCAGGCCCCCCACAGCCATCAGGCCCAGGACATTTATCTTGGCTCTCTCCACCTGTCAGCGGGCCTGAGGCTGGGTGTTCCCCAAAGAGATAGGAAAAAGTATGAATGGTTTTGTAATCAAACAAATGTCTGTGACATCATCACAAGAGTGAAGAAATTAAAATGGCAATAGTCCGAACACAACACAAGAAAAAATGACCATCATTGGACAAAGATGGTACTCAATTGGATTCCACAGCAATATGAAAAGAACAAGACAACTTTTAAAAGTAAAATGGGAGGAGGAAATCAGAAGATTTGTTGGAGCAACATACATACATGCAGTCATACATACAAGTCACTTACCCCCAAACCTTGATGAGGAATAAAAGAGGCTAAGGGTGGGAGGAAGGACCATCCACTTCTAAAACGGCCCTCTCTTACATTCCTTCCCTTCTTTGGTTGCTACCTTTTTAATTGCTCTGGTAGGGTGCAAAGGGAGCCTTTGCACAGAAGGTCCATTTCCTGTTGGCTTTGTATCCTCTGACCTGGGATTTGACGTCAGGTCTGACATCATCCCTGCCTTCAATGGAGGCGGGGTGAGTAGAGAAGAGGGAGCTTGTGCCAATGGAGAGTTATCCCCCTGTGTGCCTGGAAAGTGCACCAGTGGAGGTGGGGACCAATGTGGGGGGAGGAGCGAGGGGTAAAGGGGATGTTTGGGGTCAGGGAAAAAGTTACAAAGGAAAATGCAGCAAGTATTTGCATTTCTCCCAAGTCTGGGATGGAAACAAGATTTTGCTTCAGTTCCGCTTCAAGATCAGACTCATCGGGCCTGTGGGAGTTTGGTGAGGGTTTCGTATTTTGTCCATATCATCATGTTCATATCTAGTTTTAAATCTCAGTGCAAATAAAACTAGGTCAAGCGTAATTAACTTGACATGTACTGTATGTATGCATAAACATTAACATTAACACAGTACTGTATGTATGTATTAACTGACTGTATGTACTTACAACACTATCCCCAAATACATTTGATGCTGCATCAGGGTACAAAACAAAGAATAGTTTAATATTCACTTAGTGTCACTTTAGCAAAGATTCATAAGGAAGTTAGAAAGGAGAATCTGACAAGCAGAAATGTGTTTACCTGTTCTAAATCTGTATTTAAAATACATGTACCCACTGTTTAGGTATTTTTACAGCAAATTAAACAAATGTAGCTTAAAAAGCTCACTGTGTAAAATCTACTTGGCATGCTCTTTAGCTTCCTTTTGGATGCTTCAAGACTTGCTGCCTATAGCTTCTGGAGTCCCAACAGAGTAAGCTCTTTCCACTAACAAAATACAAAATGCAAAATTAATAAAAAGGACCCTTTGAAACTGACAAATGTGCCTCGGGCAAACTATCTGCCCAGCAGCTGCTAAAAATGTAATTTTTTTTTTTAGTTCTACACATCTTTTGTATACAACTCCCCAGATGGCCTCTGGTCAAAGTTTGTTAACAACATCACATTTTTTACTCTCATGCTGTAAATTAGAAATTCAGTATGTCTTTGGGCTGCTCTGGGCAATTCATATTGAAATGTTACATGGTATGTCTTACCCTGCTGATGCCATTTGCATTGTGATGGGACCAGTACCTGTATGTCAATGTGATAATTTGTTGTAACATTTTTTTTATTATATAGAGCTTTAGACTACACAGTGATATACAGTACAAACTGTAGGGACACGTCATGGAGCATCCAATTAAATATTTGGAGCAGAGAGAGGAAGGCTTATAAGGCCTTTATGGCCCATTCACATTGCCTTAAATAAATGGGCAATAAAGGAGGGGATTTAATGACAAAGCGGAATGTCACACCATGTTCTGGCTCTAACTGCCATTCAACTCGATGACAGTTAATGCTAGATTGGGGTGCAATACCCCACATTGCAGACACTCCAAAATGCTGCACAAAAAATAGGTACCACTGTACAGTAGTTCCTCTGCTCATGCTGGATGGAGGTACTTCCAAGAAATTTCTGTCAAAGTCTCCTAACCTACTATATGCAGCCCACCACACACCAATGGGAGTTATTCCATGGTCACTCTTTCTGACGACTAGAAGTTTGTAATTTCGAGGATAAGCCTAAAGATTAAGAGGAAGAGAAAGATGTGATGGAAAGGGGCCAAGGGACCAGGAAAATAAAGTTTAAACCTGGTCCATGGTCCTTGCCATCCTTCCCTGGGGCTCATCTGGCCACCAGACCGCTGAGCTACAGTGCATGGTTATTACATGCATAGTAGCCCCTTGCATCCAATATACATGTGTACTCTTTATTCCTGCATGGAAAAATGTATTGGATTTATAACATTGTGTTTTGAGCAATGAGAAAGCAGATTCCAATTCTCTGGACCTGTAGGGCAGAGAAATCCTTTGAGCAACACGCTTATCCAAAGAAAATGGCAGCTTCTGGGACTGGAAGGGGATGAGAGGTGCAGGGGACAAAGGAGAGAGTGTCTATGGGCAAAGAGCGGGCCAGGGGCTCCTCTGACCAAAATTCGGAGACAGGAGATATGCTGTTATTATTTATTTATTAATAAAATATTTTTAGTAGTATATTGAGAGTTACCTCTCTGTTGGTGGGGGGAAACCATTGCCGAGTCCCTCTGGTAGGCACTGCTCCTGTTGGCCCATTTGAATTTCCCTCCACAAGCCCTTCAACTCTTAGCCCACAGACAGCCCTAATTGGTCAATGCAGGAGAGCCCTCGCCTACTCATTGGTTCCTGAGCAGCATCAGTGCTGTTATTGATCGCCAGCCCCTCTACCATGAGTTCCTATGGTGTAGCGGCAAAGCTATGAAAGGGGAACCCGATCAGCGCTCCACAGCTCATTCTGATCCTGTTATGTAGATGTACTAAACGAGGCTTTGCTGGAGACACCAAAAAACAAGGCTGATAACCTTACCTAGTGGGAAATTTGAACAAGCTTTGGGCCTGTAGCTGTGCCGGAGGAGTGGAGAGCAGAACTTTTCAGTGGGACCTTTGAAATATCTCTCCTGTGAATTGTAACAGAGAGGTCTGGACGGTCCCTACCTCCTCGGAGGATGCCCCATTGTTAGTGAGTATCTGATTGTGGATTTTGTGTTGTGCTTCCTTGCACCGGCTGGAATAAAGATTATTTATTTATTTGTCTGGTGCCTTGATCCCTGGGTTAATTTCTGGCACCCCCATCCACACTTTATCTGTAGGTTATATGTGCGCTGCTTTTATTTTTTGCAAGCTCATACACAAAAATGTCAATTGTAATATCTATATATATAAAAGGCTCAGGATGTCTGCAACAACTGGAACGCCTCCTCAAGGAGAGGAACAAGGAGGGGAAGAGACAGGGAGACTGCAGGAGGGAAGCAGAGACAGCAAGGAGGGAAGAAGACAGAGAGACAGCAGGGAGAGGATAATGAGGAGGAGGAAGGAAGAAGAGCAGTGTGCACATGGGGCAGGAAGGAATGCAAAAGGAAGGGAGGAGTGACAGCAAGCAACATTAACTGAACAAAAACAGAATGTTTTTCATGTTATATGTTCTAAAAAAATAAAATAAAAGCTAGTATGACCATCCTCACACTGATGAGACCCAAAACGTTGACGCGTTTCATCTTGTGGACTTCGTCAGAGTCAATAACACCTGACGAAGTCCACAAGACAAAACGCATAGGGCATATCACTTGGAGTACATTTATTGTACATATCATATTGAACTTGCAACACTACGTACAAACGGAGCGCCTATCCCTGTGTCATCAGGATGGACTATCACTATAACGCTCACTGTGGTGAGAGTGACAGCGCTGACCCGGAAGTTCTCTATGGTGAGACGAGCGTCTGAATAGCAGAGAGGTGTGCGCATCCTGCTTCCGATACAAAGAGTGTTTGCCGCGATCATCCGGCCCCCCCTGTACAGAGACGGGACATTGTTCCACTCCGGAGATCCAGCTGGGTTCCTGCTGCAGTTGTTGGCAATTGAGATATTATCTCATACAGGTGATTTTATTTAATCCGTTTGTGAGTGCGCAGTTCATATTTTAATTCCAGTCCCATATAAATTTGTTAACCTTACTACACTATGAGTGCGCAAGTTTTCTGTTTCTTTTTCCTATATATATATATATATATATATATATATATATATATATATATATATATATATATATGAAAAGTATTGCCTGCAACAGACTAGAGAGATACAAGGTACTGAGATCAGTAAGGATCAGCTATGTGTAACAGATGGCGCTGGGGATATAATAACAACGTCAACAAGGAGAGAGATAAAGAAAGGTATCCCATAAATAGCACTCAAGTGTACCAAAAAATATATAAATGTATTAAACACATCACATACAATAATACTAAAACAATCCCTGTACCCACACGGTAACACTATAGAAAGGCAAATGCCCTGAAGTGGAGAGAAAGCAACTGCTGGGTTAACTAATTAGAGTAGCTGACACTAAGAGGATAATGGTAAAAAGGCATGTTGACAGCCTTTTACCAATGGTGTCCAGAGGGGTCAGGGAGCGCAAAGTCATGAATAATAAAAGAACATAGAACAAATGGTGCAATATGTCTTGAGTCTTTGTTTTGTATTGAACATTCAATATCCCAATGAAATGTATACTCACAGTTTACTCTGTGTTACGGTGTATGTAAAGGTTTCTTTATACTCCAATCTCTATGGGTCTTTTTCATGTGGGGAATCACTTATGGTAAAGGTCCTCACCGCATGTACCAGGTGGAAAAAAAGAAGGAACAAACATAGTGCAAGATTGCCAGACACTTTATATCTGCAGAAAAAGTTAAAATCACACTCACATGATTTCAGATATATATGCGCAGATCGATCAAAATTGATCAAACAGTAGCCTCGGAGGTTTTGGAGCGGTCTCTCTGCTCAATGCTCTCGATACACTGTGACGTCCACGTCTTACAGCTCCTGCACTTCCGGGTTCGATCCCCGGATGTAGACCCTGGAGGTTGCTCGAGATGAACAGATGCTGCTGTATGGAGCTTCTCTCTCGGTCACTGCTGGGCACTGAATTCGGATGTCAGGATACACTCTACGCGTTTCTCCTCCTTGGAGGTTTCTTCAGGAGTCTCCTAACCAAAGCTGCAAAATACATGTTAAAATCATCAAAAGAACATAAATAAACATTTGGAATTGGTGTGTGTAATGTAATTGATATTTATTTACATGTAGTTTTTCATGGTTTTGCAATAGTTTATTTCAGGTGCTTGCTTTTTTAGAATGGCTTCTTTTTGGTAGCTAGATTTTCTATGATGGTGGTTACTTTGAAGTTGAATTATTTTATCAATCATTTGTTTTTAGGAATTGAAAAGTCAATTGTGTAATTGTTTGGGATTTGATTCTAATTGATTTGTGATTAGATTAATTGATTGATGGTAAAAATGTTTGTTTACTTGCTTAGTTTTTATTTGATTTTTGGATGACATTGTATGTTGTTGTTAATTGTTAAGTTTAAGTTTAACATTGATTTTGCATTGTGTTTCATGATGCACAGATTAATTGCATCATGTACACACTAAAATGCAATTGTTTGACATTTGATATATATATATATGTGTCTAGGTGCTGGTTTGTTAAAAGATGAGCTATAATTTTTTTTTTAAAGTGCTGCTGGTTTAATTTTAAGATGTAATGTGCTGCTGGTTGAGATTAAGATTTCATGTTTTTATTTATGCATGTTTATGTAATCTTTTAACATTTATTTGTATATTGGTGTTATTTTTTTATATATATATATATAACACAACAGAAAAGTATCCATGAAGCAAGCACACAGGTATACTGAAAATAGATATATAAATTCAAATTTATTGATAATAGATAAAAACAAGGGGAGAAATAGTTAAAAAGGAGGGGGTCTCTAAACTGACAATTCTAATGACCATGGAAACAAAAGAAAAATGGTGGAAGGGTGTCACTAATAGCTAATGTGGTAAACAAACATCATAGACTGTGTCATGATGTGAAATACATATCTGATGCTGAAGGTGGACTAAACAGTAAACAACCAAGTTTAGATAAAGGTTGTACCCAGATAATGCCACATAGTAACTCGGCCAGAAGCACAGTGCTGCAGAGACTGTGTCATGGAAGATTGAAAAAAGGGATATACTGTAATAAACCTCATTCAATTAGAGCTATGTTTGACTCAGAGAAAAAGTGCCAGATGAATAAGTCCTGTGGCATATAGAGCATGTAGCATCATAGTATGGAATTCATGATACATCACCAAAGTCTGATGGTATAGGGCAAATATTTGGAGCAGAGAGAGGAAGGTTTATAAGGCCTTTATGGCCTATTCACATTGCCTTAAATAAATGGGCAATAAAGGAGGGGATTTAATGACAAAGCGGAATGTCACACCATGTTCTGGCTCTAACTGCCATTCAAGTCGATGACAGTTAATGCTAGATTGGGGTGCGATACCCCACATTTCAGACACACCAAAATGCTGCACAAAAAATAGGTACCACTGTACAGTAGTTCCTCTGCTCATGCTGGATGGAGGTACTTCCAAGTAATTTCTGTCAAAGTCTCCTAACCTACTATATGCAGCTCACCACACACCAATGGGAGTTATTCCATGGTCACTCTTTCTGACGACTAGAAGTTTGTAATTTCGAGGATAAGCCTAAAGATTAAGAGGAAGAGAAAGATGTGATGGAAAGGGGCCAAGGGACCAGGAAAATAAAGTTTAAATCTGGTCCCTGGTCCTTGCCATCCTTCCCTGGGGCTCATCTGGCCACCAGACCGCTGAGCTACAGTGCATGGTTATTACATGCCCAGTAACCCCTTGCATCCAATATACAAGTGTACTCTTTATTCCTGCATGGAAAAATGTATTGGATTTATAACATTGTGTTTTGAGCAACAAGAAAGCAGATTCCAATTCTCTGGACCTGTAGGGCAGAGAAATCCTTTGAGCAACACGCTTATCCAAAGAAAATGGCAGCTTCTGGGACTGGAAGGGGATGAGAGGTGCAGGGGACAAAGGAGAGAGTGTTTATGGGCAAAGAGCGGGCCATGGGCTCATCTGACCAAAATTCGGAGACAGGAGATATGCTGTTATTATTTATTTATTAATAAAATATTTTTAGTAGTATATTGAGAGTTACCTCTCTGTTGGTGGGGGGAAACCATTGCCGAGTCCCTCTGGTAGGCACTGCTCCTGTTGGCCCATTTGAATTTCCCTCCACAAGCCCTTCAACTCTTAGCCCACTGCCAGCCCTAATTGGTCAATGCAGGAGAGCCCTCGCCTACTCATTGGTTCCTGAGCAGCATCAGTGCTGTGATTGTTTGCCAGCCCCTCTACCATGAGTTCCTATGGTGTAGCGGCAAAGCTATGAAAGGGGAACTCGATCAGCGCTCCACAGCTCATTCTGATCCTGTTATGTAGATGTACTAAACGAGGCTTTGCTGGAGACACCCAAAAACAAGGCTGATAACCTTACCTAGTGGGAAATTTGAACAAGCTTTGGGCCTGTAGCTGTGCCGGAGGAGTGGAGAGCAGAACTTTTCAGTGGGACCTTTGCTTTAATTTTTTAAATTTGCTTTAATTTTTTGCAAGCTCATACACAAAAATGTCAATTGTAATATCTATATATATAAAAGGCTAAGGATGTCTGCAACAACTGGAACGCCTCCTCAAGGAGAGGAACAAGGAGGGGAAGAGACAGGGAGACTGCAGGAGGGAAGCAGAGACAGCAAGGAGGGAAGAAGACAGAGAGAGACAGCAGGGAGAGGATAATGAGGAGGAGGAAGGAAGAAGAGCAGTGTGCACATGGGGCAGGAAGGAATGCAAAGGGAAGGGAGGAGTGACAGCAAGCAACATTAACTGAACAAAAACAGAATGTTTTTCATGTTATATGTTCTAAAAAAATAAAATAAAAGCTAGTATGACCATCCTCACACTGATGAGACCCAAAACATTGACGCGTTTCGTCTTGTGGACTTCGTCAGAGTCAATTACACTTGACGAAGTCCACAAGACGAAACGCATAGGGCATATCACTTGGAGTACATTTATTGTACATATCATATTGAACTTGCAACACTACGTACAAACGGAGCGCCTATCCCTGTGTCATCAGGACGGACTATCACTATAACGCTCACTGTGGTGAGAGTGACAGCGCTGACCCGGAAGTTCTCTATGGTGAGACGAGCATCTGAATAGCAGAGAGGTGTGCGCATCCTGCTTCCGATACAAAGAGTGTTTGCCGCGATCATCCGGCCCCCCCTGTACAGAGACGGGACATTGTTCCACTCCGGAGATCCAGCTGGGTTCCTGCTGCAGTTGTTGGCGATTGAGATATTATCTCATACAGGTGATTTTATTTAATCCGTTTGTGAGTGCGCAGTTCATATTTTAATTCCAGTCCCATATAAATTTGTTAACCTTACTACACTATGAGTGTGCAAGTTTTCTGTTTCTTTTTCCTATATATATATATATATATATATGAAAAGTATTGCCTGCAACAGACTAGAGAGATACAAGGTACTGAGATCAGTAAGGATCAGCTATGTGTAACAGATGGCGCTGGGGATATAATAACAACGTCAACAAGGAGAGAGATAAAGAAAGGTATCCCATAAATAGCACTCAAGTGTACCAAAAAATATATAAATGTATTAAACACATCACATACAATAATACTAAAACAATCCCTGTACCCACACGGTAACACTATAGAAAGGCAAATGCCCTGAAGTGGAGAGAAAGCAACGGCTGGGTTAACTAATTAGAGTAGCTGACACTAAGAGGATAATGGTAAAAAGGCATGTTGACAGCCTTTTACCAATGGTGTCCAGAGGGGTCAGGGAGCGCAAAGTCATGAATAATAAAAGAACATAGAACAAATGGTGCAATATGTCTTGAGTCTTTGTTTTGTATTGAACATTCAATATCCCAATGAAATGTATACTCACAGATTACTCTGTGTTACGGTGTATGTAAAGGTTTCTTTATACTCCAATCTCTATGGGTCTTTTTCATGTGGGGAATCACTTATGGTAAAGGTCCTCACCGCATGTACCAGGTGGAAAAAAAGAAGGAACAAACATAGTGCAAGATTGCCAGACACTTTATATCTGCAGAAAAAGTTAAAATCACACTCACATGATTTCAGATATATATGCGCAGATCGATCAAAATTGATCAAACAGTAGCCTCGGAGGTTTCGGAGCGGTCTCTCTGCTCAATGCTCTCGATACACTGTGACGTCCACGTCTTACAGCTCCTGCACTTCCGGGTTCGATCCCCGGATGTAGACCCTGGAGGTTGCTCGAGATGAACAGATGCTGCTGTATGGAGCTTCTCTCTCGGTCACTGCTGGGCACTGAATTCGGATGTCAGGATACACTCTACGCGTTTCTCCTCCTTGGAGGTTTCTTCAGGAGTCTCCTAACCAAAGCTGCAAAATACATGTTAAAATCATCAAAAGAACATAAATAAACATTTGGAATTGGTGTGTGTAATGTAATTGATATTTATTTACATGTAGTTTTTCATGGTTTTGCAATAGTTTATTTCAGGTGCTTGCTTTTTTAGAATGGCTTCTTTTTGGTAGCTAGATTTTCTATGATGGTGGTTACTTTGAAGTTGAATTATTTTATCAATCATTTGTTTTTAGGAATTGAAAAGTCAATTGTGTAATTGTTTGGGATTTGATTCTAATTGATTTTTGATTAGATTAATTGATTGATGGTAAAAATGTTTGTTTACTTGCTTAGTTTTTATTGGATTTTTGGATGACATTGTATGTTGTTGTTAATTGTTAAGTTTAATTTTAACATTGATTTTGCATTGTGTTACATGATGCACAGATTAATTGCATCATGTACACACTAAAATGCAATTGTTTGACATTTGATATATATATATGTGTCTAGGTGCTGGTTTGTTAAAAGATGAGCTATAATTTTTTTTTTTTAAGTGCTGCTGGTTTAATTTTAAGATGTAATGTGCTGCTGGTTGAGATTAAGATTTCATGTTTTTATTTATGCATGTTTATGTAATCCTTTAACATTTATTTGTATATTGGTGTTATTTATATATATATATATATATATATATATATATATATATATATATATATATATATATATATAACACAACAGAAAAGTATCCATGAAGCAAGCACACAGGTATACTGAAAATAGATATATAAATTCAAATTTATTGATAATAGATTAAAACAAGGGGAGAAATATTTAAAAAGGAGAGGGTCTCTAAACTGACAATTCTAATGACCATGGAAACAAAAGAAAAATGGTGGAAGGGTGTCACTAATAGCTAATGTGGTAAACAAACATCATAGACTGTGTCATGATGTGAAATACATATCTGATGCTGAAGGTGGACTGAACAGTAAACAACCAAGTTTAGATACAGGTTGTACCCAGATAATGCCACATAGTAACTCGGCCAGAAGCACAGTGCTGCAGAGACTGTGTCATGGAAGTTTGAAAAAAGGGATATACTGTAATAAACCTCATTCAAGTAGAGCTATGTTAGGCTCAGAGTAAAAGTGCCAGATGAATAAGTCCTGAGACATATAGAGCATGTAGCATCATAGTATGGAATTCATGATACATCACCAAAGTCTGATGGTATAGGGCAAATTGCAGGCGAATCCTTTAATGGTGAAATGTAAGGGTTCCCCCTACAAACACTCCCACTCCAACGCGTTTCGACAAACGATCTTCTTCTCTGAGTGGAGTATGGAGCAGTGAGCTTGGTATTTATAAGGGAAGCAGAAGAACAGAGTTCGCGCCAAATTTCAAGTAAACAGCTGATGCGTCTAGTAAATCAGCACTCAAGGAGGTTCGGAAGTGATGTCATCATATAGCATCCATTGCTAAGTCTTGTTGCTAGAGCCGCATAGCGGGGCTGGTGTTGTCATCACGTGCTCCATGTCGGGGCTCCGTGTCGTCAGTGACGTCATCACGTTACATACGCTGTTCGCTCTCATGGCTAGAGGCCGCGTAGCAGTACTGGTGACAACATCACATGCTCTTCATCAAGACCCCACGTGTTAGGGGAGTGGATGTGTGTTGTATATTGCAATGTTTATTGGGGGAAATTGTCCCCAATAAACATGCTATTGTGCCTTAACCCCTTCATTGCCTTAGCGGTTAGCTGCTAAGGTAATGAAGCTGCTTTAATGTATTTTTATTAATAGTGTGCGGGAGCAGGGGGTCCCTTAAGCTGAACCGCATTGATTTCTGGCTCAGAGCCCCCCTGCTTCCCGAGTTACAGGCCCCGGTTTGGGGCATCGGTGAAATTGGCGCCGCCATCTTTATAGCGTCCACGTCGCGTCTTGGACGCTATAAAGATGGCGGCGACACTGGCATCCGATGCCCCATACCGGGACCTGTAACTCAGGAAGCAGGGGGTACCTGAGCCAGAAATCAATGCGGTTCAGCTGAAGCGACCCCCTGCTCCCGCACACTGTTATTAAAATGTACATTAATGCAGCTTCATTACCATAGTGGCTATCCACTACGGTAATGAATTATTGTTTTTTGTTGTGTGTGTTTTGACAGTAGTGTAGATGTGTAGGGGGTCTCTAGAGCTGAACCACATTGGTTTCAGCCTCGGGACCCCCTACTTCAGGAGATTCAGTCCCCGTTATGGGGTGCTGGTATCCCCTGCAGAATTTAAATCTCCCGGTCACGTGACGCGGAAGCTTTAAAAGTGCAGGGGATACCGGCACCCCATAACGGGCCTATATCTCCTGAAGTAGGGGGTCCCCGGACCTGAAACAAATGCGGTTCAGCTCCGGAGTCCCCCTGCTCATGTAAACTATTATTAACATGTATATTGTTAATGCACAATCGCCTGTAACAGCCGTGCATAGAGATGCAGAATCTCCATGCAAATGTTACAGGTGGCTTTTTTTCCCTATCAGCTATCGTACGTGAAGTTTCAGTGCGATAGCAGAGGGAAAAACCATTGCACGCACGATAGGCTAGTTTTTGGCACGTCCGATAGAAAATGGGCTCAAGGCCTTAGTGAATCGCGCCCCCGGATACACTTTTTAACGGACGTGCAATTTTTTTTCAGCCTGTCGCAAAAGCTCACTGCTTAGTGCATAGCCCCCTGTGATTGTGGACATAAATGCCAGGTACTTAGCCTCCGGTATATGCAGGGAGACTTGAAACCGCAAATGGAGCTGCTGACAGAACCGCAAGCGTGAGACTTACCTTCTGTCAGTTCGGAACACAGGAGCTTTCACCAAACAGCAATTCGTGAAGAGGAGCACAGGGAGTACACAACGTACGTTTCACCCTTAGCTTAGTCCGGGGCGTGTTCCGGCCTGATCGCACACCTGCTTGATGACGTTGTGTTGTGTCATGATTATGTATCCGGACGTGTTTCGGCGCACACTGTTTTGACATTTAAAAATAATTACCTATGTGCGACAGAATGTGTCAGGATACATCGTCACAACACAACGTCATCACGGTGCAGTACTGAGGCCAGAGGCTTTACTGAAGCAAGTTTGGCATTTTGCAGCATTTCGTCCTAGCGTTCCACGCTTCCAGCTGAAAGCTGTCCCTCTCACACTGTGAGATCACCATTGATGACTACTATCATGGATGTATCTGGCTGGCGGGGATATTATTCACTAATTGCTCATTTTTAACCTATCCTTGTGAATGACCCTGTTCCCCCTTCCTATCCCCCTTTTCCAAAACTCTTTTATGCTATGGGGTGTGCACTCTATTCTCTCTCACCTCTATATACATATAAACAGGTATATCTATATATATATATATACAGTGTTCGACAAATCCAGTCACCCACGGGCCCGGGGCGACTGGATTTGACCCCATGGCGACCTCCTCATGGCCGCCCAAGCAGCGCACGCGGTGCTCACGCTGAAAAAAAATAAAACATTTTTTTTTTTAGAAATCCAGCAGCCTGATTGGCTGACAGAACTTGGCGGGCTGCCAAGATTTTTTACCCTCAAGGCCACGCATGCGCATCCTCTTCCTTTTCTGCCTGCTGCTTGAAGAGGTTAGTAGTTGGTAGCCGGGTGTCCCCACGTTTCCCCTCCAGTCCCCGCTTCCTCCCCCCATCTCTGTGTCTGCCCACGGGGTGGGTGGTGGTAGCGGGGGTGTTCCATACCTCCCCCCCAGTCACCATCCCAGTGTCTGCCCACGGGCGGGAGGTGGTAGCATTGTGTTCCCCCCCTTCCCCCGCAGTCTTCGCTTCTCCCCCGGTCCCCATATCTTCCCGCTGCTGATGGACCCCCCCCTGCCGCCGATGGTCCCCCCGTGCCTCACATGGCCGCCCCTGCCGCCGACAGTCCCCCCCTGCCACCGATAGTCCCCCCTGCCACAGATGGTTGTTCCCCTGCCTCACATGCCCCCCTGCCACCGATAGTCCTCCCCCTGCCACAGATGGTTGTCCCCCTGCCTCACATGGCCCCCCTGCTGCCTCACATGGCCCCCCTGCCGCCGATGGTCCCCCCCCTGCCGCCGATGGTCCCACCCTGCGCCGACGGTCCCCCCTGCCGCCGACAGTCCCCCCCTGCCGCCGATAGTCTCCCCCCTGCTGCCGATAGTCTCCCCCCTGCCACCGATAGTCTCCCCCTGTCAGCGGATAGTCTAACCCTGTCAGCCGATAGTCTACCCCCTGCCGCCGATAGTCTCCCTCCTATGTCGCTGATAGTCTCCCCCCCATGCCGCCGGTAGTACCCCCTGCCGCCGATAGTCCCCCGCCCTGCCGCCGATAGTCCCCCCGACTCACATGCCATCCCAGCTGCTGATATCCCCGCCTGCAGCCGATAGTCCCCCCCTGCCTCACATGGATGGTACCCCCTCTTCCCTGTCGCCGATGGTCCCCCCCACCTCACACGGCCCCCCTTGCCCCCTCTTGTCTCATCCACCCACCCAGTGTCCCTGTCTAACTCACACACCCAGTGTCCCTGTCTCACCCACCCACCCAGTGTCCCCGTGTCTCACCCACCCACCCTGTGCCTCACCCCTGTATCTCACCCACCCACCTTGTCTCTGTGTCTCACCCACCTTGTGTCTGTGTCTCACCCACCCACCTTGTCTCTGTGTCTCACCCACCCACCCACCTTGTGTCCCTGTGTCTCACCCACCCTGTGTCCCTGTATCTCAAGTGTGTCCTGTGTCTCATCCACCCACTCAGTGTCCCTGTGTCTCACCCACCCAAGTGTCCCTGTGTCTCAAGGTGTCTCACCCACCCACCCAGTGTCTCACCCACCCATCCAGTGTCCCTGTGTCTCACCCACCCACCCAGTGTCTCACCCACCCACCCACCCACCCACCCAGTGTCTCAAGTGTCATACCCACCAACCCAGTGTCTTACCCACCCAGTGTCTCAAGTGTCTCAAAGTGTCTCACCCACCCACCCACCCAGTGTCTCAAGTGTCTCAACCCACCTTGTGTCTCTGTTTCACCCACCCACCCTGTGTCTCAACCTTGTCTCACCCACCCACCCAGTGTCCTTGTGTCTCACCCACCCACCCAGTGTCACTGTGTCTCGCCCACCCACACTGTGTCTCACCCACTCACCCACCCTCCCTGTGTCTCACCCACCCTGTGTCTCTGTGTCTCTCTCACCCACCCACCCTGTGTATCTGTGTCTCTCTCAAACCCTGTGTCTGTGTCTCTCTCACCCAACCACCCACCCACCCTGTCTCTGTCTCTCTCACACTCTCTCTGTGTCTCTATCACACTCTCACTCTCTCACACTCTCACTCTCTCACACTTTCTCTGTGTCTCGCTCACACTCTCTCTGTGTCTCACACCCTCTCTCTCTCACACCCTCTCTCTCTCACACCCTCTCTCTCTCACACCCTCTCTCTCTCACACCTTCTCTCTCTCACACATCTCTCTCTCACACCTTCTCTCTCTCACACCCTCTCTCTCTCACTCACAGTCCTCTCTCTTTCTCTCACACCATCTCTCTCTCTCTCTCTCTCTCTCTCTCTCTCTCTCTCTCACACCCTCTCTCTCACCATCTCTCTCACACCCTCTCACTCTCACCATCTCTCTCACACACTCTCTCTGTCTCTCACACCCTCTCTCTCTCTCACACCCCCTCTCTCTCTCACACCCTCTGTCTCTCACTCACCCTGTCTCTCCCTCACCCTCTCTGTCTCCCTCACCCTCTCTGTCTCCCTCACCCTCTCTGTCTCCCTCACCCTCTCTCTCCCTCACCCTCTTTCCCTCACCCTCTCTCCCACACACACCCTCTCACACACACCCTCACACACACCCTCACACACACCCTCTCACACACACACCCTCTCCCACACTCACACACACTCTGGATCTGGATATCTTATTTACCCTATATATTTTAACTGCCCTATACCTACACCGAATTAACCTATACTGCTTTCTTCCAGATCTGACTCTCAAGCTTCACACGGGAGATATCGGAACCCCCCCGGAGGTCATCCGACATTTGAACACACACACACGTAACAAGGACCAGTAAAGTATAAATGTAAATCAAGAAATAAACTCTTATGTCAAAAAACGAATATTATTAGTTCTTTCTAGGCATTTATTCCATATCTTTTTTTATAAAGCGAGGCTGGGGGTGGGGCTAGGGGCGGGGCTAGGTGGCGAGTAGATTTTTGTGTGATTTGTCAAGCAGTATATATATATATATATATATATACACACAGTATATATGTATAAATTAACAATATGTGTATATTGTATCAGGTGCTCGCCACAAACAGGACTGAACCGCGAGGCTGAGTTTGAGATTTAGAAAACACCAACCAGCAGCCCGAGACTGCGTCCGGTGTAAAAATCCATAGTCGTCTGGCCGGGTGTAATGGTTGTGTTCGCCACAAACCTGGACCGGACCACGGGGCTGAGGTGGGTATAGATAAGCACCGACCTGAGACCGCAAAGCCAGGTCCGGTTTGCGGATTCCGTTGTCGTGGGTAGCCGGGTTTGGGTGGGAGATAGCAGGGTAAATGTTATCCAGGCTGGGGTCAAGGCCGGTGGCACATGAGCGATGGTCGAGGTCACAGGCTGGGGTCGGCATCAGGAAAACTTCAGCATAGGTGCTTCAGCACAAGGGAGGTCTCCGGAACAGGGCAACTACAGTGCAGGGGATCCAACGCAGATGCTCCAGTATGGGAGGACTTCTGGAAAAAGAAACAAGAAAGCTTCAGAATAGAGCTTCACCATAGGAGCTTCAGCATAGGAATGGTCTCTGGATGGAGGAGGCCACAGAAACACAAAGCTTCAGCACAGGGGCTTCAGCAAAGGAATCACCACCGTATCGAGGAGGCTTACAGCAACACTAAGCTATAGTGCTGGGGATCCAGCGCTTCAGCACAGGATGGGAAGGCCCAAGGTAGACCAAGCAGAGGTGCTTGTAGCAAGCACAGATTAACAAGAGAAAGAGATGGGGGAGCACAGTTGGAAGGGTGAAATGGAATACAATATGGTTCAGGTGTGTTAGACTCTGAAGCAATAAAGGTTGGGATTTGAAGTGTGTATTAATTCTTAACACTCACACGGTCTTGTGCAAATGCTGTCGCATCAAGGTATCTTTAGGTCTTCTCGTCTCTGTCTTGTAAATTCGTTCTCCACTTTGCGTCTGCGCTCTTCTTCTCCTTCTTCTTTGGTGTGGTATCACCCTTGGGATAAATGAATAAACATATGAGCAGAAAGCATTCACAATATTATAATGTTTCAAGGGATACAAACAGGGTTAGAATATACTACAAACACTCACACGGGCATGTGTGAGTGCACTCTTTGGGGTGGCTTCTTTGGACTCCAGGAGACAGTCTCGCTTCTCCAATAGAGTTTTAAAAGGTCTATGATCAAAACACAAACTTGTGTCAAGCAATGGGAGATAAATAACAGAGTATTGCTACTCACACAGCCAAGTGTTAGTACACACACTTGGAATGGTATCTTTGTTGCTCCTCCTGTAGTCCCCGGATCGGAATTCAAAGTGGGGTGGGGTGGTGATTTCTCACTCCAGAGTGGTAAATGAAGGTTTTAAACCCAGAAGGTAAAAGCCAAAGATATTATTCAAACAAATCAAAAAACAACACCGCTAACTCAACAAGTGAGCTGCGCTGTGGCAAAAGTAAAAAGCCAGTCTTTGGGTAGATCCTTTTTTGGGGTTGTTTGAGTCACAGGAGGAGACAAAGAAGCGGAGGGCTACCTTACCAACTTCTAAGGTTGTTATTATACCTATATCCCGTACTTACTATACATACAGGTAGCGCCCGAGTATTTTGTTTTCCAGCAAGCACAGATTACCAGGAAAACAGGAATTATACTCAGCCACTTCCTGGGCAGAAGGGCTGACCCTAAATAGCATAGACAGCCAATAGGGGCAGAGCTGCATAGAAGGCAGGATCAGACTGCAGTGTAAGTCCAGAACCAGGTGATTCAATAGCTGTTTACAGAGAGCTTTGCCTGGAACCTCTATAGCCCTGTAAGGGTGAGTTCCAGCCAAACCCAGGACCAGATCCCTTACACAGGGTCAGGGTAGGAGAAGTAGGTTAGTGTTGTTACTTGCCGTGGTCAAGGATAGGAGATGTAGAATAGTCAATGTGCGTGGTTGAGGTCGAGGTATAGAGATAGTGGGAGTCCAGGTACAAGCCGAGGTCGAGGATACTAGGTGACAAGATAAGGTTAGCAGAATTGCACAAGGCAAAGCAGGACATGGCAAGCTGGGTGCTTGTGGTTAGCACTTCATCGCAGGTTAGGACTACAATGCTAAGTCGATTTGGAGCAGGGATCGGTGAGCATATAAAGGACTGTAAGCCAATCAGGGGAAACGCACAAGACTGAATGATGATTGCCTCTTGATAGCAGAACCAATCCAAGCTAAGTTGTACAGCTGTGAATGCTGATTGCCATCAGCCGGTGAAGTAGATGAGATGGTTATCTTGTTGTCAGTGTTAACACCTGGTTGAGTCCTTTCCTGTCAGCGTGTGGCGCGTTATCCATGACGTCACGGGGCCGGGGCCTAAGGCCGATCCTCACACATATGTACACATACATGCATTATATCCAGTATATATATATATTTGTGTGTGTTCATTTTATATTTCTATTCTTTAATATATACTCATAATATGCCTAATTATCTCCAACATAAGTAACGGCACTAGGCAAAAATATTAATACTTTTAAAGCAGTCAGTATTAAAGTGAAATCAAAGAATGTAAAATAGCCTTAATCTTTTTATTGCAGTTTTACTCAAATTTGTCTCAGTGGGGAAAGTGACAATACCCAAGAGGTATATATATAAAAGTAATACTGCTTCTATTTTGCCATAGTCTAAAGGCATTTACTTTTATTAGCATATCTGAGGTATACTGTACATCCCTTTAGACACCAACTTTTGTGCCTGTAGTGCAAAAAGACAGGTATTTAAGTAACCATCTAAAAGTCTAATTATACAAAATTTGCATTTCTTTCATGCTTCCTCTTCTTTTGTAAAGAAATGACAGACACGTGAATTACTTCTAACTTACCAACTCTGCCTCTGATAATATCAGATTTTTACATATTGGTAAAAAAAAAAAAACTGTAGACCAACCTAGCATATGAAATTGATTTGTTTTAAATCTACCAGCTGTATGTACATATGTTTAATTTAAAATTGAGACAGAGTGTTTTCTATATTAGGGAAATATTGATATCAAACAACAGCAATATAGTTTTTGTTATTGTCATTTTTTCTCAGAAAGGCTTTTAGACATACATTTGAAAAGCTTTCAAACCTATCTTAATATGTACAATGTATATATTTAATGTATACAATTGAATTCATATATTGCAGAGATACTGGAGTGTTAGTGGCTAATTATTTCAATTTATTGAAACACATTGATATGTTACTACTTACTGTAGGACTGCATCCATAGCGACACATCCACTGAAATGTGTAGTGGGTATTGTTAATAGATGTTCCCATTTATTGTCTAAAAATATTTAATAATGAGCAAAATATTTATGAATCAGGATTTTATTTCTTTGGCAAGCACATTCTTTGGTAAATTGGACAGTTTTAATGTACTGTATGCAAGTGAAATGAAATGCATGCACATATTAATATCTCTATATTAACTACTTCTATGTTAAAAAAAAATATGTTTGCTAAATGATATGCTACATACTTGGATATTTGAGCAGATAATACATTTTAAAAGACCACTTCCTTGGTTGCTTTATTTTTTTTTATATTTTCATTGAGAATGTTACTCATGCTCTTTGTGCTTACCTGGTACGGTAAAACAATGCTTAGGGTGGTATTCACTAAGCTCCATTAAATCAGGGAAAATAAGTTGACATTACCGAAACATACATTATTTCCCTGAGCTAATGCTGTAATCATAAAACTAATGATAAGCAGAAATAATAGCTGTTAGTCAGTTCATTGTCTTTAGGGTAACGTCACATTATTTCATGAGATCACTGTGTTATTTTTTTAAGAAGTTACAATTCTCCTATCTCTACCCTAGAATGTACTTTAATGGACTTTTATACATTTTGTAAAATATGAATCCCTCAGTACCTAAATGGCCACCTAGTCATGGGAAACCCATGGCTAGCTGACGACTATGGGCAAGGCATTGTTTTGCATTGCTTAAGCAGGTAAGCAGCTACCGCATGCCAACCTCCACCATGGGCCTAATTTTCCACCCTGGTACATAATTACAACTGAAATCTTGAAAGAAGTTAGGGAAGGAGTAGAGAAAATCCTTGCAAAACTCTTTACACGCTGCTTGAAGAATATTAAAGTTATAGAATAATGGACCAATTCCATAGTTATCCTCATCCACAAGAAAGGAGACAAAGAAGTCCTCAAGAATTACAGACCAATCAGTTTACTTCTAATCACATTACAAGATTTTAACAAAGATACTCACTGATAATCTTTAACAAACCCTTAACTTCACCAGCCTAGGAAACTAGAAGGATTTAGCAGTGAATACAATACAATGGACCACATCCAGGTCATACAAGAAGTTGAAGAAGTGTACATTGATATAATAAAGAACATTTACGAGAATGCCAAATCAACCATTAGATTACATGAAGATACAATAAACAAAGATATCAACTGCACAAGCTGCTTTCTTTACCACGTTGTGTCAAAAGTACCTCTTACTGCTCATTTCCAAAGTATCCAAATCCAAATGTCCATCACGGATAAATCTCCAAAGGAAGAGGTGAAACAGAAGCAAACTGAGGTAAGTATAAAATAGATGTATAGAACATAAAATGATAACATTACTCATCTGCTAGCACTTTTTAACCATTCGTATAGTGGCAGGTTGTTGTTCAATTTGTTTGATTGGGTGCGGGAGGTTAGACTCCCTGGAGGGAGATGGTAGGAGTTCACCCCTTACCTGCCACTAGCCTCTTTGGAAGACAAGGGGGGTAGTCAGTGTAGTTTGAGGTATATATTGACCCCTTTGCAGCCCTTAGTAGAAAGCTAGTCATGGGTTGCCGATGGCCAGCTGGCCACTTGAGCTACTAAGAGGTTAAAATATTAAATACAAAATATTTATTCATTGCATTAACTTTTGTCTACTATTGTAGGCGTTTGTTTTTTTAATAAGTCATACCTAACACCAAGTTTAAGTATGACTTTCTGCCAGAATTACTCTACTCTTTCCTAAATCTGTCTCCGCGTCTCCCCTCCTGAAATAACTCTCCTGGCTTCCGATCAAATCCCGCATCTCACACTCAATTCTCCTCCTCACTTTTTAAAGCTTTACACTCTTCTGCCCCTCCTTACATCTCAGCCCTAATTTCTCGCTATGCACCATCCCGACTCTTGCGTTCTTCTCAAGGATGTCTTCTTTCTACCCCCTTTGTATCTAAAGCTCTCTCCTGCCTTAAACCTTTCTCACTTTCTGCCCCGTACCTCTGGAATGCCCTTCCCCTCAATACCCGACTAGCACCCTCTCTATCCACCTTTAAGACCCACCTTTAGACACATTTGCTTAAAGAAGCATATGAATAGCACTGGATAATCCTGGACACATGATACATATAGCTTGGCCCCCTGCAGACGCACTTACTAGAATTCCCTCCTACTGTCTCTATATCTTCCCCTACCTATCAATTAGATTGTAAGCTCCTCAGAGCAGGGACTCCTCTTCCTTAATGTTACTTTTATGTCTGAAGCACTTATTCCCATGACCTGTTATTTATATTATTTGTTATTTATATGATTACAACATGTATTACTACTGTGAAGCGCTATGTACATTTATGGCGTTATATAAATAAAGACATACAATACAACGTAACGTTCTTCTGATGCGTTAATCTTATCTGAGGTTAGTGACAAATGTGTACTTGTTACAGGTGTACAGGTTAATTAGCTTATCATTTTCATATCATTTTCAGAAACAGCCATTAATATTGCTATGCATTTAATGTAACATTAACCTAAGTTAATCTTACGTTACTGATTTTAGTTAATTCTGCGTTAGCAGTAATGTGGTGTTTGTGACAGGCAAGGATAATCAGGCTTCATAATAAAGGTTAAACGCTCTGGTTGTCTTTGTGTCCCGTGGGTCCCTGGCAGCTATCTAGAACTAAAATAAAACAAAGAAACCCAAAGCTACATCCAATATGACAAAAATACACAGTGAAATACCTATATATATCTTGAAAAAAGGTAATTTAGATACGCACCTTATGGCTCCATGGGGTGCTAGATAGCGGGTGCCCTATTATCTATCATAAAATACACGTGGAGGTGGAACCTCTTAGTTCATCTACTGGCTTACAGGAAGTCTCAAAGTGTACGTCTACACCTTCCCCTGCCGGAGCGAAGCCAGTGTCATGTCCTGTCAAAGCCGCCGCTCGAGTCTTGGCAGTTCCCGCTCCCACCGTTCAGACGATATACAAATGATGGCAAAAGCCATATAGCAGTTGGGAGTCGACAAGAACGAGCCACCTCAATCACAGCAATAACTTAAGCTGAAAAACCTTTCAGGGGTCAAGCCCACACCAGCAGGCGAAGAGGCCTTCGAAACCTGGAACGACTTCACCTTACAGGTTCTAGAAGAATGGTCCTGCCCCGACACCGTAAAAGTCATCGGATAATGGAGTGTCTAAGGACTCCTGCATCTACTATGATGAAGATGTACAGGGATCAAAATGCAGATGTCAAGGCACAGATGCTGGTGGCTTCACTGATATGTACCTATGGCTTAGAGGAGGACAAAAGCAAGCTCTGGTCCTACTACCATCTACGCCAGAAAAAGGGGGAAGAACAATCTGAATTTATTCAGTGGATCCAGCTGATTTTGTGGGACCTACGCTCTCATAAAATCATCAAAGCATCTGTAGTAAATGAGTACCGCCGATAACAATTCCTACAAGGTCTATACCCACCCATTACATCGTCGTAATAATTCGGTGCTCCTTAGTGCAATGGGAGCCTCCTACGCAGGACGACCTCTTAAGCATGGTGAAAGGGCATGAAGCCTACACTTGTTTGCACATTCCTAAAAAGGCCAAAGAACCTCGCAAGGATGAGACCAAAGAGGAGCAGGTTCAGAAACCTAAGGAGACCAAAAGTGCCAAAAACACCTCTACTCCAGTAGTGCCTGATTCTGCCCCCTGGTTGCCTTGGAATTCAGACCCATGTCCAGGCCCCAATGCCAGCTCAGATACTCACTGCTTCAACTGTGGCCAGAATTGTAATTTTTCCAGGAACTGCCCCAAGCCCAGAAAACCCACCACTGGGGCCTTGTCCTTCACCGTACAGGAAAGCATTCACTCTCTGCAACATCGGACCTGCCCGAGGAGGATGAAAGCGATCCGGGGGCCAGCCCTGATGAAGCTCCCCAACAGGATGCCTACAGTAGGGTAGGACTAGCCGCAATCATAAGAGTCCTCATGGAAGGCATATATTCATCGACCTTGCTGGATACCGGGTCCCAGGTGACCATTATCTACTGGCCTTTCTATGACCAGCACCTCAAACATCTGCCACGCACCCACAGCAGCGAAGGCGGTCAAAATGTTGGCGTCCCACGTGTGTAACTGATGCCAACATTTTGACCGCAACACTTAATGAGATTGACTCTATGTTGCGGAGTCCCGCGTTCTATACAACTATTTACATTACGATCCTACGTACAGCGATTTAAACTTGTAGGATCATTTC
Source organism: Ascaphus truei (assembly GCF_040206685.1). Classification (NCBI taxonomy): domain Eukaryota; kingdom Metazoa; phylum Chordata; class Amphibia; order Anura; family Ascaphidae; genus Ascaphus; species Ascaphus truei. The sequence continues at coordinate 54,167,395 of NC_134494.1, read as the reverse complement.
TAACAAGGGTCCTTATTCCTTATCACTGCTGTTATCTACGTGCATATCGACATTGATATATTATGATCAATGCTAATGTAGGGTACAAGTGCACTATGAGATAGTACTTTACTAGTTTTTGGTAATCGAACAGACACACGCTTACCTGTCCGCCTGTTACCTATGCGCTCGATCAGAAACATTTAACTGGTGATCGAGTATCACTTGAGTACCAGCATAAACTGTATCCTCCCGTGAGTGACACTATCACGGGTGGATTTTGCAGGGAGCCGTGTCATCGCTTGTATTCATCTCACAAGCCTACTCACGGCATCATACATCGTGCAGTGGATCTGTTCTAATTGCCAGCTGTAGACTTTTGGGTGATCGAATACAAATCATCATTAGTCTGACAGCACGACGGCTCACTCACATCATGCTATCTGGCTGCTATACTGTGCAGCAGGTATTTACATATCTCACATACCAGGACACTATCTCACTTCAAGTCACTTATTGCCTCTGAACCATACATGCGATCCGTTTTTCAAGCTGTTTTTTTTACATTAACCCTCCGCAGCAGTGAATGTATTTAATTCCCTACTGACGGAACAGTGGTTGTTTCTCCCTCCACGGAGAACAAATCCTCTGCTCAGTGGTACCACAACACCACTTGCAAAATATACTTTGCTGGCTACCATACCTACCTGTCTGTAAAGGTTAACCGTCTCCACCAACACATCTGTGTTGCAGCAGGCGAGCTTCGACATCTCACCGGTACATCTCTGAGGCATATACCTTATAAGGTGTTTGTGTTTATCCCTCCACTCAGTTACAACTGCATTGGTTTACAGGGAATTACCACGATACAATTGGCCTTATAAACAGTTGACTCTACAGCAGTGTTATTCACACTGGCCCTTTTACTCTATCCTTCAATAGGCTGCTATCATTCAGCATGAGATTCTGACATTCTGTCATGAATCTACTGTAGCCCTGGTTCCTATCAAACACAGGCCACTACCATATGCTGTATAACCTGTAGGCTCACAGGGCCTAAGCCTCTGCCACGGAGAGCCTGGGGTGCTCACAATACTTATGACTTTGTGCAGCGCCTCCGCCTGCGACAGCTCCCCCCTAGGGGAGTGGGTCTTCGCAGGAACTTATGTACATGAACACACACACAGCGATATACCTTAACCAATATACGTTTACTTGTAGCAACCAACAGCTTAATTAACAGGTCTCCCTCCCTAGAGGAGACACTACTACCAGCGTCCGGCTGAACGCTCACTCTATATTTCCCTTCACCGGGTGATCCCACCCCGTGTCCAGTTCCCGCGTGGAATACGTTCTTCCACCCCCAAGTGAGTCAGTGGATGTATAAATGTGTGACTGCGCAGCCACCGTGTCCTGGAGTGAAAATGGTACCATTGGTGCACTTGACATTTACCTGCCGGGCACTCCTGTACCCAGTTCTGCAACTATCTTCACAAAGGTTCGGCGTGGGCGTAGATGACGTCACCCGTAGGTGTCCGGGGCGATCCCACCCAGACACGCTGCGACTTAGTAGCGGGGCCTGGTCCCAGGCCTCCCGCTGATTTAGAACTGTCCCGGTAGCGATCGTATCACAGAAGGGGATCCGGAACCTGACTATGGCCAGTCCCTAGCTCAGCTGCACTCTACTGGGGCTCAGGGCCTTACTGGGTCTGGGTCATGCGGCCTAGGTAGGGGCCTCCTGCCTCCCTACATTCTCCTTCCTCCGACAGCAAGCTCTGACTCCTCGTGCACCCACCACTTCCTTTTCCTCCCTATTCTCGTACCTGATTGGTTCTGCTGTGTCACGGGGGACCGCGGGGGCTGCTGGGACTCGTAGACCCCTAACTCCTCTCCTCCCCGAGCTCTCCTTCGCGGGCTTGGCTTCCCTGCTCTGCGCATGCGCAACCTCCTGCTGGACCAGGTCTGCGCCGGCGCCACCCTAAACATGGCGGCTCCCTTAACGCGGAACCTCCGTTATTGGAGCGTTCCCTAGGTGCGACATATCCCACCCCACACAACAATTGGGGGAGAAAACGGGGTCCAGGCTACATCCTCCCCCCTGTGGATTCCATCGCCCCTGCTTGGACAATACCTTTAAACTGGTACAACGTTTATATAATGAAAAATTGCATAACAACGACATTTCTCTCTTCTAAATCAGATTGTACATTTTGCTAAACATCACAATCACTGATTTCACGCGGCTGTGGGCCCACTGCTGAGCCTCATAGTGGGATTCCCCAAACTGATCATAGGCCATCCTCATGGAAGGTTGCCCATTCCTTTGGCTTCGCCTTAACTGTTGCTCAGTTGCTCCCTTGGGAGAGTGACTATCTGGGTCTTGAATCTCGAGTTCTTCCCTTGAGGGGGTTACAGTCTCTAAATTATCCTGACTTGGTACAAAGCACGGGCTCAGTGGGTCCAGTGACAAATTTTCCGGAGCCACCCCCTGGGGTGAATGCTCCCCGCGCCCTTTACCCGTAGCTCCGCCGGGAGGTGCGCTCTGTTGAGGGCACCTTTGAGAGGTTCCCTCTTGTGGATCTTCCTGAAAGGTTGAGTTCCCTAGCGTTTCGTCTCCCAATGTCCCCTCCCCATCCAACAAGGATGCAGGCCACTCCAAATCCCCCTCCTCCACTCGGGGAAAAGGGAGCAAATGATTTCGTTGCCATGTCTTCACCCGACCCTCTGAGTCCTTAATGCGGTAGACCGGAAGGCCGGGCATTTGTGAGGCTACCTCGTACACTCCCTCCCTCCATCGGTCAGCCAATTTATGTTTTCCCGGCACTCCCAGGTTACGGAGGAGTACTGCGTCACCTTGTTTAATGTCTCTGTGTTTCACTTTATGATCGTATCGTCGTTTATTCCCGGCGTTCATTTTTTCGGTAGATTTCTCAGCTTGTATGTAGGCCCGTTGCAGATTCTCTTGCAATCGCTGTACATATCGGAAATGAGTAGTATTATGCACCCCATCGGTGGAGACTCTCAACCGTATATCCACCGCCAGTCGTGCTTCTCGCCCAAACATGAGGATGTATGGGGAGAAACTCGTGGAGTCATGTCGTGTGCAATTGTAGGCATGTACTAGTGTTTCCACGTGTCTACTCCATTCAGTCTTTTCGACCCACTTTAATGTGCCTAGCATGTCCAGTAACGTACGGTTGAACCGTTCCAGCAATGCATCCCCTTCGGGGTCATAGGGGGTAGTTCGGGACTTAGCGATGTTCAAGATTTTCAGCAGTTCTTTTATCAAGTTGCTTTTAAAGTCTCTTCCTTGATCGGAATGAAGTCGTTGCAGAAGCCCGTAATGCATAAAGTACTTTTCCCAGAGCACCTTGGCCACCGTGATGGCTTTTTGATCTTTGGTCTGGAAGGCCTGGGCGTAGCGAGTGTAATGATCCGTGATGACCAGCACATTGCCTATGCCGCGGCTGTCCGGTTCAATGCATAGGAAGTCCATACACACTAAGTCCATAGGCCCGGTGCTTTTTAAGTGGCCCTTTGGGGCGGCCCGGGTGGGCAATGTCTTCCGCTGAATACACCACACACACCGTCGACAGTGATGCTTTACTGTTTCTCTCATTTTGGGCCAGAAGAATCGATCTCTCACTAGGCCGAAAGTCTTGTCAAACCCCAAATGACCATGTTCATCGTTTAGAGCCCTCAGTACCAAGTACTGTGCCAGACAGTTTTGCCAGACAGCAGGCTGTTTTTTACTGTTTTCTACTGCATAAGCAGCATCACTTTTCCTGTTTGGCAGCAGGCTGCACACCAGCGCGCCAATCACCGGCCCCCACAGTCCCTCTACATATATTTTTATATTTTCTATGTCCCATCCTTCACATCACCACCAACCACAGAAACCTTTTTTCCATTGAAGTATTTTTACTTAGACATCTGCATCCAAGCCCCAATTCAGTCTTTTAACGAAGTGTTTTAAAAGATTTTTATCCAAGCATTTTTTATCCAAACATTTTTTATTCATTTTTTATTAAACAACCACAGTATATTACTGGTTAAATGTTTTGTATGGCTTGACACTAATCACGTGTCCCTCATTTTCTCTTTTCATCCTGTGAGCGAAAAACCCGTGCGCTGACCAATCCACCGATTCTACTGTCATTACAAGAAGATTCCGGGCTTTATCTTCTCTACAGGTCCAGCTGCAGAAAACAACAAGGGCAAGTATACACTACCCCTTATTTGGTTACACATTACAACATAGGCCACACCACAAGCCTATTAAATAAGGGAGCGCCCCAGCCTCTATTCCTTTTTACTGTAGTCGTTTGGGCAGCACTAGTTGTCTCCTATTCGGGTGGTTATGACACTCTACCACTCTGTACAGTAGATTGTCTCATAGTTCGAACTTGTCGGCTTCCCGCATTAGTATTCCTCCTACATCCCCCGGAGCCTGTCCGAGGAGGACCGGGCGATTTTGCCAGATAGCATAGCGAATGGCCCCTGCGATCGGGTCTTGCTCTTGGTAGCGTCCAATACCTTTCCAGGCTATGATCTTGTCGGGAGTAATGTGCATGCCACTGGGGTCCCGATAAGCCTCCGGGATAGCGTTGGATGCGCATCCTAGAGAGTCAGCCACCCTTAATTCGGAGAAGGCCACTTGATCATTGACTATGGCAGCGGTACAACATAGCGCTCTTATTCTGGGTCCTGGTATTTCTTCCCATTGGTCTTCATCGGGGGTAGTGGCCAGTCCTCGCCTAAACAGGGCGTCAGCTCCAATGTTCAAGCGGCCGGGCTTATATTTCAGGGTGAAATTGTAATTGAACAGGGCAGCCAACCAGCGATGGCCGGCCGCGTCGAGTTTGGCTGAGGTCATAATATAGGTCAGTGGATTGTTGTCGGTCCGCACCTCGAACGACACACCGTACACGTAATCGTGAAGCTTGTCGACAATGGCCCACTTGAGGGCCAAGAACTCCAGTTTGTGCACGGGATAGTTTTGTTCACTGACGGTAAGGCTGCGGTTGATATAAGCTACGGGCTGTAGTCCCTCTGGGTATTTTTGATGTAACACCGCCTCTAGTCCACTCAGGCTAGCATCCACATGTAACATATATGGTTGTTCGGGGTTTGCATAGGCCAACACGGGGGCCGTTGTTAAACTTTGTTTTAGGTCCTTGAAGGCTTGTTCACACTTTGTCATCCATTTGTCCCCAAAGGGTTATCGGGAAGGCGTAGCATTCCGGCCGGTGTCTTCCGGATATATTTTGAGGAGGCCGTTGAGGGCTTTGGCCCGTTGGGAATACCCCTCCACAAACCTGCGATAGTATCCGCAGAACCCCAGGAACGATCGCAACTCCCCCACGTTGTCAGGTCGGGGCCAATTGATGACGGCTTCTATTTTGGCTTGGTCCGTGGCGATTCCCTCAGTGGACACTATGTGTCCCACGTAAGTCACCAACGTCCGGCAGAACCGGCATTTATCTAAGGAGAGCTTGAGTCCTTCTTGAGCTAATCGGTCAAGTACCTTCAGGAGTCGAGCCTCGTGTTCCTCCAGGGTCTTCCCGAAGACTATGATGTCATCCAAACACACAAGGCCTTCTCTGGGGTTCAGGTCTCCTAAAGCTTTCTCCATTAGCTGCTGGAAGGTAGCGGGGGCACCACATATGCCTTGGGGCATACGGGTGAATTGGTAGAACCCCAATGGGCAAATGAACGCCATTTTCTCTTGGTCCTCATGACTCATAGGTACCTGATAGTACCCGGACCGGAGGTCCAGTACACTGAACCATTTGCTTCCATGTAGAGTGTCCAAGATTTCTTCTATGCGGGGAAGATTGTAGTGGTCTGGTACGGTTTGATTGTTGAGGGTCCTGTAGTCTACACATAACCTCACCGTCCCATTCTTCTTTCGCACTACCATTATGGGCAAGGCGTAAGGGCTTCATGATTCTGTAACGATTCCGGCTTCTTCCATCTCATGGAGGGCCGCTCTTACGTCTTCTATGTCCCTAGGAGCAAGCCGACGGGAACGTTCCCTGAAAGGCTTGGTATCAGTCATCCGAATGGTGTGTTGGGCGTGCCGGCAACACCCCACATCCATCTCCCCTGTAGAGAATACTGGTCGTCTCTCTTCCAGCTGTACTCGCAACCGCTCCTTCCAGGTATCCGACAGCCCGGACGAGCCAAAGTCGAAGTCTAATGGCGATCTCGGGATCTTCCACTCAGGCAGCATTTACTTGTACGGCCTCATCCACCAAGCTGACGTGGTAAATCCTCCCTATCCCCTGTCCCGCGTCGATGGCCATGGGGAATGGTGAAAGATTTTGTACCATCACATAAATTCACCGGGGAATGGCGGTCGGCCAATCCCGAAATTCCGGTACTAGCTGATATCCTCGACAGACATCTTCTTCGAGCGTGCTTTCTAGAGAAAAGAGCCGCTCCTCACCTATTCGTTCAGCATATGCACACCAGGCGGGTACCCTCTGCGTTTCTCCCGGTAAGAGCCGAGTCAGCCCTGCCCGGCCGCAAAACAGCAGTCCGTGGTCCTCCGCGGGGGCTGGAGGGGAATCTGGATACACTTGGACAAGTTGTAGCTGTAGACTGGACATGGGCAGTTCGTTAGTTTCGTGTACAGCACCGACAAAGTTTATTGCAGCAAATGCCGCCGGTTCACCGGGATTTACTCCGGCTGGTGCTGAGGAAAGTCAGCACATCAGCCGCATCCAGCCGCGTCCCCTCCGTTCCCCCCCCCCTCCAATCCGCGCGCAATTTACATACCTTCCCGACCCCCTAGCTGTGCCTGCTGTGCCCCTCTGCTTCCCCGCTCCCCCGCTTACCTCACTTCAAACCTTCAGGGGAGTCGGGGAAGCCGGGGAAGCCGGGGAAGCCGGGGAAGCCGGGCGCTCACGTGACTGTGACGTCACCGACGTCACGCGAACGAGCCGCTTGTCAACGCTACTCCACGCTGCCGCCACGCATCCTGCCGGGCGGTTTTTGCTGCAATAAACTTTGTCGGTGCTGTAGATAGGCCCGGATGACGGCTTGCACAATGTCCACATTCGTACCTAGGATGATTGGATACTTAGGTGTCTCTTTGGGTTCTGGACACACCAAGGTGTCCACCTTCATGGGATGAGACTTCCCAGTGTTGAGCTGTTGTATCTCCAGGTCCACGGTCACTATGCCATCAATGGGGTAATCGTCATTGCTCAGCCCTCTTACTTTGATATGCCCTGTCGACTTCAGAGGACGCTTTTGGAGGTGTCGATCATAGAATCCGTGATATATGATGGTTACTTGAGATCCCGTGTCCAGCAGGGTGGAGGAGTAGATACCGTCTACTAGTACCCTGATCAGCGCTACTGGCCCCAAGCGGTTACTCTCCTCTTCGGGTTCATCACCACTTTGGGTGGAAACAGGGGCTTCGGGGCAATTCGCGTATACACCGCATATCATGGCCTGGGGCGTGAATTTCTTGGGTGATGGACTCCGGTGGCGCGACTCCCCCATCCGACAATCATAGGAGATATGCCCCTTCTTCCCGCATTTATAGCAGGACATATCTCGGGGTGTGGTACGGCGGTCATACGGAGGCGAGGTTCGGCCGGCGTATTTCGGCCTCTCCAGGCCTGATTTGTCCGGCGGTTCCTCCTTCTTCTCAGCACTCCCTTTGGGTTTAGTGCTGCTGGCTGCTTTAGACTTCTGTGAAGAGTGCAGCATGAGATGCGTTTCGTGCTCTTTGACTTGCTGTAACAGTTTAATAAACGAGGGGGAGGTCCTCGAGTGAGATTATCGCGAATCATGTTTGCAATAGGGTGAGTAGGACTGGACCCCCGTAGGTATTGTTTGCGGAGGTATTCGTCCATCTGGGAGGCGGTAAAGTATTTATGATGCAGCAGGGGTCCCAGGGAGATTTGCACGCGGTGGATATAGGCAGACAAATCTTCTCCCTCATTTTGGTTAATGGCATAGTACTTAGCCCACAAGGCCCCATCATCCTCGGTCGCGCTATAGGCCTCGACGAGAAACTCGATCATCATACGAGCGGTCAGGTCGGGATACTGCTCTCGGTGGATGCTGATCAAAGTGGATGCTGGGGGTCTCAAGCACTCCATGAGCCGTTGGCGTTTCACTACATCGGTACAAGACCATTCTTCCATTACTCCCCTAGTATGTTCCTTCCAAGGATCTATCCCATCCTCTCCCGTGGGTACAGGTAGAGTCCCCAAGAAGGCATTTAATTTCCGGTAACTTTGAGAATGCGTGGCTAGGGTAAGTGCTTCTACTAACGGCGGTAAGCTTGAGGGAGTGGTTAACTGGTCTATCTTGTCATTGCATTTCTGCAGCATGTCACTACGCATCCCCGCTTCTTCGGATGTGCTAGACCAGGGATAGCTACAGTCTGATGGGCAGCTACCCGCCTCGCTCGCTGGGTAATGAGCAAAGGGGAGCGTAGGGTCGTCGTCACCTAGTTCCCCCACAGTGGGGTCCCGAAGGGGATAGACCAAGGGGCTGCCACCAGACGGAGAGTTTGGAAGCGGCAGATATTGAGGGGCGGCAGGCTCGAGGACTACTAGATCTCGCCGACAATCTACTAGCAAGGTGTTCCACTTAGCATCTTGATCTATGAGTACGTCTACCAGGCGGGCTTTGGCAAAACCCGGTAGTTGTCGTAAGGCCGTTTGCAATGTCTCTAAGGGTAGGGCCATGGGTACTCGGGTCACAGCCACTGCGCGGCGGGTGGGCGTGCGCATTTGTCGTGCCCAGTTGCGTATTTCCTGTCGTGAGGAAAGGGCCATGGCTCGGGGGCGGGCACCCCAGGTCTAAGATCTCAGCAGCGCCTCCAAATGTAGCCCTGGTTCCTATCTAACACAGGCCACTACAGGCCACTACCATATGCTGTATAACCTATAGGCTCACAGGGCCAAAGCCTGTGCCATGGAGAGCCTGGGGTGTTCACAATACTTATGACTTGGTGCAGCACCTCCACCTGCGACAGCTTCCACCCTAGGGGAAGTGGGTCTTCGCAGAAACTTATGTACATGAACAAACACACAGCGATATACCTTAACCAATACACGTTTACTTGTAGCAACCAACAGCTTAATTAACAGGTGTCCCTCCATAGAGGAGACACTACTACCAGCATCCGGCTGAACGCTCACTCTCCATTTCCCTTCACCGGGTGATCCCACCCCATGTCCAGTTCCCGCGTGGAATACGTTCCCACACCCCCAAGTGAGTCAGTGGGTGTAAAAGTGTGTGACTGCGCAGCCACCCTGTCCCGGAGTGAAAATGGTACCGTTGGTGCACTTGGCGTTTACCTGCCGGGCACTCCTGTACCTGGCTGTGAATCACCTTCACTCTACGCGTTTCTTCTAAGGTATGAAACGCGTAGAGTGAAGGTGATTCACAGCCAGCCCGCCAAACCGGAACCCCCGAAGTCTCACTGACGTCACATCCGCCCTGCTGGAATGCAGGAGTGAGACGCACGCCGAGAAGAGGGAAGGAAAAACTGCACCAAGACACCGGAGGCGAGATCCATTGCGTATCTAAATGCTTTTAAATAGCATACATCATGTGAGTGTATTGTTATATTTTTAACCACTTGAATACAGTTTTTAAACAGATCGTGCTATGTTGGCTTTTCTGTGTTTAACCATTTAAGGAATATATTCCCACACCGAGGTTCCAGCCAGCTTATCATCACTGCAGAGATACACCCAAAGATACCTTTACATACACAGTATCATCCTCACACTTGTGAGTATAAATAACAGCAGACTTAAAGAAGAATACCTACTTATTTGTCACAATACTGCACCATCAGTTTTATTTTTTATATTTCCACATGTTTGCGCTTCCCTTTGATCACCACGTCGTCACCCCACCCAGTCACCCAGTCACCCCACGCAGTCACCCCGTCACCCCACCCAGTCACCACGTCACCCCACCCAGTCACCCCACCACCCCACCCAGTCACCCCACCTCCCCACTCAGTCACCCCACCCAGTCACCCCGTCACCCCACCCAGTCAACCAGTCACCCCACCCAGTCAACCAGTCACCCCGCCACCCCACCCAGTCACCCCAGTCAACCAGTCACCCCACCCAGTCACCCCATCACCCCACCCAGTCACCCCGTCACCCCACCCAGTCACCCAGTTACCCCAGTCACCCCACCCCCGTCACCCTCTCTCTCTCGCCCCCTCTCTCACCCCCTCTCCACCCTTTCTCTCTTGCACCCTCTCACACCCTCTCTCTCTCACACCCTATCTCTCTCACACCCTCTCTCTCTCACACCCTCTCGCTCTCTCACACCCTCTCTCTCTCTCACACCCTCTCTCTACTCCACACCCTCTCTCTCTCCCCCACACCCTCTCTCTCTCCCCCACACCCTCTATCTCCACCACACCCTCTCTCTCCCCCACACCCTCTCTCTCCCCCACACCCTCTCTCACACTCTCTCTCTCACACTCTCTCTCACACACCCTCTCTCACACACCCTCTCACACACCCTCTCTCTCACACCGTCTCTCTCACACACCCTCTCTCTTTCACTCCCTCTCTCTCTCACACCCTCTCTCTCTCACACCCTCTCTCTCTCACACCCTCTCTCTCTCACACCCTCTTTCTCTCACACCCCCTCTCTCTCTCACACTCCCTCTCTCTCTCACACCCTCTCTCTCTCACACACCCTCTCTCTCTCACACCCTCTCTCTCTCTCACACCCTCTCTCTCTCTCACACCCCCTCTCTCTTTCACACCCCCTCTCTCTCTCTCTCACACACCCTATCTCTCTCAAACCCCCTCTCTCTCTCTCACCCTCTCCCTGTGTCTGTCTCACACTCTGTTTCTGGATCTCTTATTTACCCTATATATCTTAACTGCCCTATGCTACACCAAAATAACCTATATTGCTTTCTTCTAGATCTGACTCAAGCTTCATACAGAAGACATCGGAACCCCCCCTAACCCAGAAGACAGGTAGGGAACACCTAACATTGCGGGAATGAGGGTACCTGGACATTGAGGAAACTGCGGATCAGGTAAGATCCCAGGTGGGATTGCTGCTTTAGATATTGTGAAGCGGGGACGTCCAGACACTGGTTAAGGGGTTCAGGAAACTAGTCATTCACACCTGGCTTTTATTTCTAGATCGACATTTACACACATACACACACACACACACGTAACAAGAACTAATTGTAGTATAATGTAATACAATAAAGACATTTATGTCAAAAACGAATGTTGTTCTGGCTAGGAATTTATTAAATGTATTTTATTTATATATTTTATTTTAAAGCGGGGTTGGGGGCGGGACTAGGTGGCGAGTAGATTTTTTGGTTGGGCGAGTAGATTTTTGGGTGATTTGTCGAACACTGTATATAAATATATATATATATAGATAGAGAGAGAGAGAGAGAGAGAGAGAGAGAGAGAGAGAGAGAGAGAGAGAGAGAGAGAGAGAGAGAGAGAGAGAGAGAGAGAGAGAGAGAGAGAGAGAGAGAGAGAGAGAGAGAGAGAAAAGAGGGTCTATTGAAAGCACTCAAAAGTTATGTGAAAATACAAAATGGATTTTATTAGCAACATAGAAAATTAAAGGGTTAAAACATACCCCTAAATACATACAAAAATGAGAACTGCCAGTTTCTCTAGAATTTACCAGATACACACAAATAAACCCAAAATATGTAACAGGTAATATAGATAGGTATAGTAATGCAAATCCAGGGGAAAGAAAATCCCCCTAGATATGCAATAATGATCGGCCGATCATGAATGGAAAAATGCAAAAGACCAAAATATTACCAAGATCTAAACATAACCCAGATATAAACAGAGAAAAAAACAGAATTACATAATACTGTAATATAATACCCTGAATGCTGTACAATCTAATGATGTCAGCAATACCCTGGCAAACACAATAATCCAGGAAAAAACCATAGAAGTATATCCAGGAGATGCACAGATTGAGTCCTCTATATATGTGAGGTGTAAACCAGTAAATCAGCAGATATTGCAAGGGAGAAAAAACATGTAAAAATGACTCCCTAATGCCAGAGCTAGATGTTACTAGTGTAAGCTAAGGCAGACAAAATATATAGTATAGTAGCCAAAAGGTTCCATGAGACATAATGCTGTCCAAATACTTGATATAATGCTGTACCGGACATCCAAAGGAGAGGGAAAGTCCAAAACACAAGTAAACATGAGGCAACACGAGCCCCCGGCATTCAACTCCCAAGGTAAGGTATGCAGCAGCCACACAGGCAGAGCAAGGCAGCTTCGGTAGTAAAAAGTCCAAATGAGAGCAGCAGTAAACACGTAACAGCAGACAGCCACAGACAGGTGAGTGGTATGCTCCAACGGCCCTCTTTTTTCTCTTTTTTTGTGTCTCTATTTCAGTTTGGGTCGTTAGCACCGCCAGAGGGTAATTTTAACCCCTCCATCTGGCTTGGTGATTTATTTTGATCTATAGGGAGTAGATTTGACTGCGGCACCAACTCTGTGTGTTGGATATATATATATATATATATTATATATATTATACCCACTGTACAGATGAATGGGTGAAGGGTTGGTATCGGGGCAGGGTGGGTTAACCCCTTAATTACTTTAGCGGTTTTTAACCGCTAAGGTGATTAAGGGGTTAACTGGCATTTGAAAGTATTTACTATGTATTTTTTTTGCCAACGGAGGCCGTTTGATGATCGGACACCCATCACATTGCCAGGGGGTAAGTAGAACTCTATTTATATACTTTATTGATGCTGTTTTATGTGTTTAATAATGGGCAAATAACCTATTATCCATAGCTGGATAATAGTTATTTTGCACATTACTGTATGTGTTTGAGGGAAGGGGTATTTATTTATTTATTTAAATATATATGACAGGTTTTTTTTTTTACATACAGGGTTGGTTCCTTAGGTCTGCAGGAACCTCTGGAGACCACCTGAGGATCCCCCGGACGCCCATGGGTACCAGGCTATGGACCCACGGGGAACACTTGTGGGGAATAAACCGGGGGGCCCACAGCTATGGGGCCCCCAAGGACCCATAGGGACTGCCCAAGGGCTTCAGACCCCCATGGGAACCACCCGTGGACCCTCAGACACATGTGGGGCTGACCCGGGGACCCCCAGACACCTGCGGGCCCACCCGTGGAGACCCCATTTGGGTCCCACAGTGACCCGTGGGGACCACTTGGAGGCCCACGGTGCCTAGCAGGGACCACCTGTAGGCCTCCCGACCCTGGAGTACTGGTACACTGTGGGGCCTGCGGACACCCGCCAGGACCACCAGGGACTCCCGTGGGCCTGGGGTATTAACCCTGTATGTAAAAGAATAAATCATGTATTTATGGGGGTGCACAGGGGGTGGGGTGGGTTGGGTTATGTATTGTTTTTTTAAATATAGTGATGTTTATTGTGGGTAGCGGGGGTGGGGGGAGGGGGGTATTGTCCCCAAGTCAGGGTGGGTAGGCCACCTGGTAGGTAGTTGGTGAGGGTGGTTAGGCCTCATGGGTGGGTAGTGGGGATGGTGGTTAGGCCTCCCGAGTGGTGGGCGAGGGTTGGTTAACCCCTTAATTACTATAGCGGTTAATGACCTCTACGGTGATTAAGAGGTTAGGGGACATTACATTGGCTCTTTGTATTCTTGTGTATGTTTTGCAGCACCGGAGGGGGACATGGACGGTGATAAAGGTGAGGATGGCCTTCATCGTGGCAGCCGGGCAAGAAGGGTGAGCACAAGATGTCTTTGTTTTATTTATTGGGATTAATGTATTTTAATTGTGCATTATTATTCATATGTGGATAATAGTAATTTTGCACATTACTATAGTATATGGGTTGGGGGGGGTGTATTTGTTTAAAAGTATGGATGTATTTTTAAATAATTTTTGGGTGGCACAGAATTGGTACTGCAGGCAAGCGAGGACCCCCGGGCACCTGAGGGGAGCACCCGAGGGCCACCGCCAACCTATAGTATCATTCCTGTGCATCCCCCAAAAATTAAGCTATGTATGTATGTTTGGGGGTATAGGGGTTGTTGGGGGCACAGGGGGTGTGTGTTGTGTATTGCAATGTTTATTGGCGGCAATTGTCCCCAATAAACATGATATTGTGCCTTAACCCCTTCATTACCTTAGCGGCTATCCGCTAAGGTAATGAAGCTGCTTTAATGTATTTTTTTAATACTGTGCGGGAGCAGGGGGTCTCCTGAGCTGAACCGCTTCGATTTCTGGTTCAGAGACCCCTGCTTCCCGAGTTACAGGCCCCGGTATGGGGCATCGGTGCCAATGTCGCCGCCATCTTTATAGCGTCCACGTCGTGTCTTGTTCAAACTGAATGGGACTGCCAGGGACCCCGCTGTGTTAATCTGATGGGCCATTAGTCTTTCTGCAGAAATGTCACTGAAATGTTGCAGTATGTACCCAGCATGTACCTGAGTTTTGTTGTTGATTGCCCCAGATTTTCCAAGGCAAGTTTTAGAATACTCGTTGGCGCACCTGTAGCTTTAGGAAGGATTGACCCAGGCAAAAGATCAATAGGGCAATCAAAAGGACGATGAGGGGGAAGGGTCTCTGAGAGGACCTTATCAAAGACATCAATTAAGTCGGCATATACATCAGGGTGAGAAGTTTTGACAGGATTGATGGTTTCTAGACCAGCGAGAACTTGAACCGGGGACACAGAAAGTTTCTTAGAAGATAACTCCCATTGTATAGGTATTTTATCAGTCCAATATATCAGAGGTTTGTTTTGTTCCAGCCAAGGGAGGCCCAGGATTACCTACACAGAAGGGGAGTGGATTACATCCAGTGAAATCCTCTCCTTATGTCCGTCCTTTGTGGAGAGTGAAAGAACAGGAGTCTCCAATGAAATGAAAGCTGGCTGGAGAGGGCGTCCATCAATGGCGTCGAGACCGGCAGGTACAGACTTATTTATCAGAGGAATCTTGTGTTTGATGGCAAAATCCTGATCCACAAAATTTCCCCCAGACCCGGAGTTGATGAATGCAGAAGCAGGTACTCTGAAGTCAGAACCCTCGAGGAAGATGGGGAGCATAACCCTTTTCGGCAGGTTCCTTTGCATAGAGGGGGAAGAAGAAATAGTACCAAATGAGATTCCCCCATACCTTAATGGGCGTTTGCATTTCCCGGACTCGTGGGACAGTGATGCGCGAGATGTCCAGGCAATCTGCAGTAGAGGCATAGACCTTCATTCCTCCGACGTTGTTTCTCTGAGAATGAAAGTTGATAACTCCCTAACTGCATGGGTTCTGGAGCTTCCAAAGCAGGGAAAGTGATAGGACTAGGGCTGTGGATAGGAGACATAGAGGTAAGAGAGCGTGCATGATGGCATACAACCCACCTCTCCTGAAGGCGTTTATCCACCCTGAAACATACGTGTAAGGACCCGCAATGCGGGGACTCCCGCTACCAGCGCCTCCTTACCTCTTCTCCCCGCTGCCTCTGGTCCCCGGCGGCATGCCCCGGCCCTCAGCGTCTGCCCCGCGGCTGCTCCCGCACTTCCGGGTCGCGCGCGTCACCCTTACGGGCGCGCGCGGACCCAGGCTTCCCTTTCATGGCGCCGGGAGCCTGACCCTGCCTCCTCTGGTGCAGCGCGTGCATCGGCACGCTACCCTGCCCCTGCTCCACCAGGTCCGCCCCCCAGGCTCCTTTTCCCTATCAGGGCTTCCATTGGGCCGCACCTCCGCTCTTCCCCTTCCTGTGATAGGTCCCAGCCCACTATTTAGTCTCCCCTCATCATTACCACATTGCTCTGCATAATGTAACGCTCGGCCTGCCCACAAGCCAGACGAGACCCCGGGACTGAGGTGGGAAGGAGAAATACCACACACCTTACAGTAAACGGGGGCACGACCGGAGTGTGGAAGTAGCGTAGCTGGTCCAGGGAACAAATAGAAAGAGTTCAGTACTAGCCAACTCCAGCGTCGAATGGTAAAGTCCGTAAGCCAAATGGTCAAGGTGTATGGAGAGCAGTGTAGTAGAGTGTCCGTAAGCCTGGGTCATGGAGCGCAGAGAGCAGCATAGTAGAAGTCCGTAAGTTGAGTCCAAGGGATAAAGAAGACTGCGAGGCAGAGAGTTCAAGCCAAATCCAAGGGGTTCCAGAGAGCAGCGTAGTAGAAGTTCAAAGCCAAGGGTCAAAATCCAAGGAAGTCAGCAGAGAATCCAGGGACAGGAACAGGGACTGAAACACAAGAGAGCCAGGCAGAAGCAGACAGCACCAAGGTACAGAAGGTATGCAGAGCCCATCAGACCCAGACCCCCCTGAGGTGGAAGATACCCTAACCACAATCTCCAAACACTTTACCTTTTTGGACAACCAGGTTACCGCTCTTAACCAACAGGTTGCTACCTTAACCTCTCAGATTCCCCAGGCTAATGTCTCCAGGTCTATTATCCCTCCTACTGTCTCCCGTGAAGGAACAGGTTCTTCGGAGTTGTGAATCCCTACGCCTAGTAAATACGCTGGAGACCCGCTTGCAAGCCGTGGGTTTTTAAATCAGTGCGAGATACAATTCAAACTGTCACCTTCTCGCTTCCCCACGGACCGTACCAAGGTAGCTTATGTTTTCTCCCTTCTCACCGGGGACGCCCTGGCCTGGGCTTCACCAATCTGGGAGCTAAAACCTGAACTCACTTACAGCTTCCTCAATTTTAAGAGAGAATTCCATTTAGTCTTTGATACCCCTGGATGTAGTGATATGGCTGCTTCCTCCTTGTTCCACATTTCGCAGGGTCGGAGACCTGTGGCACGATACGCTCTGGAATTCCGGACAATCGCAGCTGAAACTGACTAGAACGATGGGGCACTTTCCACAGCTTTCTGGCAGGGACTTTCGGAATCTTTAAAGGACAAACTGGCGGCTCGTGAGAAGCTCGTGAGAGGCCATACTCATTGGAGGCATTAATCGTTTTGTGCATCAGGGTGCATCAATGACTTCTGGAAAGGCGGGCTGAACGTCAACGTCCTCGTACTTCTATTTCTATGCCTTCTGCTTCCAGGTCTCCTACTCCTGCTTTACCAGCATTGGACGCTCCCGAACCCATGCAACTGGGCAGCCATCAACTTTCTTCTACGGAGCGACTACGTCGGAGGAACGAGGGCCTGTGCTTCTATTGCGGATCTCCTGAGCACATCTTGCCGCGTTGTCCCTTGAGGCCGGGAAACACCAACACCCAGTGAGGTATGAGGGGATCTCACTGGGTACCATCTCGTCTTTCCCCTCTCCCGCACAAGATCTCCCCAAGCGCATCTTATTTCCTGTCCTCCTTAAGTATGCCAGCGTTCAAATCCCCGCTCTAGCCTTTCTCGATTCTGGATCCGGAGGGAATTTCGTGAATCATGCTTTTGCTATGCAGTACAACATTCCTCTCCGGGAGAAGGCCATTCCGGTCGGGTTGGAGGCTATCGATGGTCGACCTCTTCAGCCAGCCTTTGTTTCCTTGGAGACACTTCCCATTGAACTTTCTATGAAAAATGGACATTTGGAACTAATTTCTTTTGATGTTCGGTTCAACTCATTCTGGGCTTACCATGGCTACAACTTCACAATCCCATTATCGATTGGACTGCTGAGTTTCCCGTTCAATGGAGATCACCCCATGTGGAATTGCCTTCTCCGTCCGCTGCAGTATTGGCCGTCTTGGAGACCTTTCCCCCGCAAGACGCCACCTTACCGGACGTTTTTTTGGAGTTCCTGGACATCTTCAGTAAGACCAAATCCGAGGAGCTTCCCCCTCATCGGCCTTTTTGACTGCCCGATTGATTTAATTCCGGGTACCCTTCTTCCCAAGGCCAGGTCATATCTATTATCTTTGCCTGAGACGGAGGCCATGGCCGAGTATATCGCAGAAAACCTTCAAAAAGGCTTCATCCGGAAATCCACCTCTCCCGCTGGAGCAGGATTCTTTTTTTGTAAAAAAGAAAGATGGGACGCTTCGCCCGTGCATCGATTTCCGTGGCCTAAATAAAATTACCATCAGGAATCGCTACCCTTTGCCTCTTATTCCCGAGCTCTTCGATAGGCTGCAAGGCTCGACGATTTTTTCTAAACTTGATTTACGGGGGGCATATAACCTGATTCGCATCCGCAGTGGCGTCGAGTGGAAGACCGCGTTCAACATGCGCAGTGGTCACTATGAGTACCTGGTGATGCTGTTTTGGCTGTGCAATGCCCCTGCAGTCTTCCAAGACTTTATGAATGAGGTTTTTCGTGATCTATTGAATTCTTTTGTGATTATCTACTTGGATGATATCCTCATTTTTTCCAAGACCCTCGAGGAACACATTCTCCATACCAAGATGGTGCTCTCTCGTTTATGGGCCAACAAGCTCTACGCCAAGATGGAAAAGTGTGTCTTTCATCAATGCTCAACTACCTTCCTGGGGTACATTGTCTCGGACCAGAGGTTCACCATGGATCCGGAGAAGCTCAATTCTGTACTCGAATGGCCACAACCTAACTCCTTGAAGGCGATTCAGCGTTTCATTGGCTTTGCAAATTATTATAGGAAATTCATTGCTGGTTATTCTACTTTGGTAGCACCCATTACGGACCTTACCAAAAAGGGGCCGATCCTTCCTCTTGGCCATTGGAGGCCAGTCGTGCCTTTGACTCTCTTAAAAAAGCCTTTGTCTCAGCCCCCATTCTGCGACATCCCATCCCCACCCTCCCCTTTACCTTGGAAGTTGACGCCTCCGACGTGGGAGCCGGTGCGGTTCTCTCTCAAAGAACCACCCCCGAAGATAAACTCCACCTCTGTGGGTTTTTTTCCAAAAAAAATTCTTCAGCAGAAAGAAATTACGACGTGGGGAATAGGGAGTTGTTGGCCATCAAGATGGCATTACAAGAATGGAGACATCTTCTGAAAGGAACCAAGGAACCCATTCTGATCCAGACGGACCACAAAAATCTTTCTTACATAGAAGGTGCTCGTCGTCTTGGACCCCGTGAAGCCCGCTGGGCGTTGTTCTTCTCAAGATTTAACTTCATCATCTCTTATATTCCTGGGACAAAGAATATCAAAGCTGATGCATTGTCCCATCAGTTTATCACTGAGGAGAGGTCACAGGACGTCCCGGAGAGTATTCTGTCCCCCCAATTGTTTATCTCTGCCGCCTCCTTTGACATACTGGATACAATTTTGGAGTCTCAAGCACAGGTTCCCGAAGGACTAGAGGTCCCTGATGGACGTCTTTACGCACCCCCATGTTTTCATCTTAAAATTCTTGAATGGGGTCACTCCTCCAGATCTGCCGGCCATCCCGGCTTTAAGAATACTTCGGATCTGATTCGGCGAACTTTTTGGTGGCCCAATATGTTAAAGAACATTAGAGCTTTCACCTCCTCTTGCCCAGTCATTGCCCAAAATAAATATGTCCGTCAAAAGCCTTCTGGTCTACTACAACCTCTCCCGGTCCCGGACCGTCCTTGGAGTCACATTGCCATGGACTTCATCGTGGATCTTCCCCCTTCTAATGGTATGACTACTATTCTAGTGGTCGTTGACAGATTTTCCAAGCAAGCTCATTTTGTTCCCCTCAAGGGTCTACCCAATTCTAGTACTTTGGCTGATATATTTGTAAAATAAATTTTTCGTATTCATGGCATTCCGTGGTCCATTGTCTCGAACTGTGGTACTCAATTTGTTTCGAAGTTCTGGCTTGCATTTTCCCAGAGGCTGGGCATTACTCTTCTTTTTTCCTCAGGCTATCAACCCCAAACGAATGGGCAGACTGAACGCATGAACCAGTCCCTCGAACAGTATGTGCTTTGTTTTTCTTCAGATTCTCAGGATAATTGGGCAGAGTTATTTCCTTGGGCGGAATTTGCGATAAACTCTCTCAAGAATGAGTCCACTCAAGAATCACCGTTTTTTGTAAACTATGGATTTCATCCCACTCGCCTACCTATGCATTCATCCAGGTCCGGAGTCCCTGCAGCAGATGATAGGGTAACCACCTAACAGGAGTCATGGAGGAGGATTCAAACTGCTTTACTGGAGTCTGTCCTAAGACAGAAGAGACAAGCAGATAGGCTTCGTCGGGAGGCTCACAAGTTCGTACCTGGAGAGAAGGTCTGGCTTTCTTCTAAAAACATTAAACTGAAGGCCCCAACCCCTAAACTCTCTCCTAGATTTCTGGGCCCTTTCTCTATCCTGAAACATGTTAATCCTGTGGCCTATCAGCTACAGCTGCCTTCTTCCATGAAGATTTCACCCGTCTTCCATGTCTCACTGTTGAAACCGTTCATCCAAGACACACGATTTGCTCATCTTTCACTTCGGCCTCCTCCAGCCATTGTACCAGGACAACAGAAGTTTGAAATCCAGCCCATCATTGACTCTCGCATCTAGAGGGGCAAACTCAAGTTTTTGGTCCACTGGAAAGGATACGGACCTCAGGATCGTTCTTGGGTCTCGCATGCTGATCTTCACGCTCCGTCTCTACTCAAACGATTCCACCAAAAATTTCCCCTCAGACCTTGGATGGATCCTCCGGAGTCCGACCCTCGAGGGGGGGGGTACTGTAAGGACCCGCGCTACGGGGACTCCCGCTACAAGCGCTTCCTTACCTCTTCTCTCCGCTGCCTCTGGTCCCCGGCGGCATGCCCCGGCCCTCAGCGTCTGCCCCGCGGCTGCTCCCACACTTCCGGGTCGCGTGCGTCACCCTTACGGGCGCGCGCAGGCCCAGGCTTCCCTTTCATGGCGCCGGGAGCCTGACACCGCCTCCTCCGGTGCGGCACGCATATTGGCACGCATCCCTGCCCCTGCTCCACCAGGTCCTCCCCCTAGGCTCTTTTTCCCTATCAGGGCGTCCCTTGGGCCGCATCTCCGCTTCTCCCCTTCCTCTGATAGGTCCCAGCCAACTATTTAGTCTCCCCTCACCATTAACACAAAAGAGAGTGCTTAGGCGCTATAAATCATTAAAAAAATACTAACAATATAAGAACTAAATGAAACATATGACAATACACTATGTGTACAGGGCAGCCAGGAACACTAGCAGAATAACACCAGAGAGAACACAAAGATCATATACAGACCAGTCCCCAAAAGAGTTTAAAGTCCCTAATACAGTCCAAGCAGATGGAGGGGGAGACAATCCAAATGGTCCAATCACTGGAAGATCTCCAATCCGGGGGTCCGTGACATAGGGACAGAAACCAAGGAAAATAATAGTGTAATATACGTAATATTAAAATTGGACAAACAACATGAAACACTTAACAATAAACAAACACTAAACAAACAAGCTGAAAGTAAAATAATTATTTAATAAAACAAACAGAGGGCGTGGCCTGGCACGCTAACAAGATGGCTGCTTAGAACTGGAGCTCCCTAGGGAAACTTAGTTAATCCTAACCCATCCATAATCCAAAACTAATAACACAATTTATAATTAGCAAATCTCTAAAGACCATTTCAGGAGCTGCAAGCCAATATCAATATGATCTGTCAAGCTATACCTTATCTAACGATTACAGGAATAGAAGCCTGGCGCTGCTAGGGCCTGACGTAGGGCCCGTCCCCTGAGACACCCAGGCAGAGCACGGCACTCGGCGACGGATCAGAAACTGAGGGGATCGATCGCACTCCATCCCATGAAATCCGGAGCTTCCGACTTCGGAGACTAGCTGGACAGCCACCGAAACGAGGAGAGAGAGTGAGTGGATCCTGCCCCCCCCCCCCGTTCATTCCCACCCGCGCGCACTGCCTGCAAGCCGCATAGCCGCCCGACCCAGCAGCAAATAAATAAATAAACACTAACGGGGAGCGTCTGGGGTTCCTCGGCTGCCGGAGGCTCGTCTCCCTCATCTCCCTCTGCGCCCGATACTAAGATGGCCGCCGGAGCCGCGCGGGACTCCTGAGGATCGGCGCTGCGGCGGTTCAGGGGAAAGGCTGGGGCTGACGGCCGGGAGAGCCTCATAGCCGCCCGACCCAGCGCAACTCAGCGGCATATAAATAAATAAAACCTGACGGCCGTGCACCGGGGAGCGTCTGGGGATCCTCGACTGCCGGAGGCTTGTCTCCCTCTGTCCCCGATCCCAAGATGGCCACCGGAGCCGCGTGGGACTCCTGAGGATCGGCGGTTCAGGGTAGCGGCTGGGGCTGAAAGCCGGGCGAGCCCCTCCCCGCGGGAGTATCAGGAAATTCCCCCCCCAACTAGTTCGGAATAGGGCGAATAGAATAGAGAACTTGACCCTGCAGAGGCAGGCTGCTGGCCCCCCTAAATTGGCCGCAGGGCCCACGAGACAGCCCTAGTATCAGCTGAATAAGTGCCTGTCAGAGGGGGGGTGATCTACAATACTGCTGCACCGGAGCCCAAGTGAGGGGGTGCGGTGCTGCCCTTTGGAGGAGTGGATCCTAAGGGGGTCAAGGAGAGAGACGTTTTTTTTGTTTGTTTTGTTATCTGCCCCCCCCTCTACTTCAGAAGAGTAATTGAAAAAAAAGAGTGCCAGACCTTATCTCATTAAAAATGTGCTAAATGGAGGGGGGGCTTCCGGTGGCATCACCTGACATGGAGATGTAGTCGGGGAGCTCCGCGGATGCACCAGAATAACCATACCAAAAAGACACCCTTCCGAGAGCTTCTGATGACATCAGGGAACATGGTCGGATAGTCGAGGAGCTCCTGAAACCCTCACGAGCAAATTGCATGATCGAGCGACCCAAACCACACAAAAAAAGCACAAAAAACGCACAAACAACTTAGCAGACGTTGGGGAAGATGCCGGCCCGTCCAAAAGGATCCCAGGGCCCAGGAGTCACAAAATACTTTGAACAAAAGCCCCATTGAACAAAGCGGTGACTCCCAAGATGGCGCCGAAGAAGCAGCCCATGCGGCCCTAACGGACTTAGCCCCCGATTCAGGCGCAGTAGACCTACAAGAACCGGGGTTGAATAAAAATTATTTTGAAGCCCTCTTTCAAAGAATGCATAAGGAACAACGAAAAGAAATCCAAGCGGACATGAACATGGCGCTGGAAGGCCTGAGAACTGAAATACATGGGCTATCTAAGCGCACTGGGGAGCTGGAACGCAAAGTCACAGACGTAGTTGGCTCACAAAACGCAACAGAGGACGAAGTCATAAGACTCTGCCAAGAAGTTGCAGACCTGAGAGACGCCCTGGAAGAACAAGAAGACAGGGACCGAAGGCAAAACCTGAGAATCAGAAATATACCAGAGACGATCACTGCCAAGGGGCTTCATGTCTACCTTCGCAACCTATTCTTACAACTAGCCCCAGACCTGTCGGAGCACGATCTCCAGATGGACAGGGCGCACAGGGCACTGGGCCCCAAACCTGCAGACCCTGAACGACGCAGGGATGTAATCATAAAGCTCCACGCATACTCAGCCAAGGAAAAGATCATGGCTGCAAGCAGGAGAGCAAGAGATATCCGAGTGGAGAATATACCTATCCAGATCCACGCTAGAAAAAAGGAAAGGAATGAAGCCCCTCACGAACATACTGCAAGAAAGGGGAATCTCCTACCATTGGGGTTTCCCCTTTAAGCTGATCGTCCTGAAGAATGGACGTCACCACACAATCTCCAGACCAAAGGATTCGCCGGCGTTCCTAAAAGCGTTGGGGCTGAGTCAGCAACAGGGCAACAGACCACCAGCCAAGTCCCCCACAAACAATGATGAGATGGAGGTTCCTCGGGCCTCTGAAAGGCTGGCCAATCAGAAGAACACAGCGACTCCTGAGTAACAGACATACCACCTGAAGCACGATGGCGGTCCCCCCAGAGGGAACAACGAACTACAAAAGCAGCCCAAAGAAAAGCAGAGAGAAGTGCTGACCCGAAGCAAGAAACCCCATCAACCACCGATCCGCTTATGGAACCTATTCTACAAACTTGCCCCCCCCCTCCTCCCTGAAGCTTCGCCCGTACCTCCAATCGCACTACCCAGCAATTAACCAACGCAGGTCAGACACCTCACCCCCTCACCCCCTGACTCACCCCCCTCCCACACTCCCCCACTCCCCCCCCTTTTACCACACCCTCCCCCCCTCTCATATCCCCCCCTTGATACTCCCCCTCCCCCCCTCTATCCCCACACCCCGCGACCCACTCGCTTCCCCCCCCCACCCACACATCCTGCCCGCGATCCCGCAACAAACCCCATCGGTGAAATAATATCCCCCCCATCCCATCGAGGAGGAAAAGCTCTCTCGACTCACCTCATCGGAGCGCCAGAAGGTACCCAGGTCAACCGCATCTAGGCCGCTCAGCGCCCGATCAAAGTCCTGCCCGGGGTGGAGGGCTGATTGGCCCAGCAGGCCCCCCCCCCCCCCCCGAGGAGGACAGGCACCACCTGGACTTACGGAGTAAACTGAGGACCCGTTGACACTCTCCATGGGCGCAGTGAGCGAAGCCAACCGACGCACCTGCCACACGCCTGCACGAACAGAGGACGCAGCCCCCTGTATGAACAGAAAGGGTAGACCACCTGTCCCCCTTCATACCCCCTCCTCACACAGGACGATGGGACGCAGTGACAGGCCTGCCACTTCACGGGCCGAGGAGCCCAGGTCGTATGAACCCTTCTCTCCCCATTCCCCCCCGGACTTTTGCCAATACGCTCTTTAAAGCAACCTAGCAGGGGAAAGTTAGCCAATTTAGAAAGAGCAATGAATATACTGTTTATCCAGGATGTACCTGCAACCCCTATACCACTCCCTCACCTACCCACCCCCCCCACTCCCCTCCCGCGCTCCCCTCCCCCCGTTCCCCTTCCCCCACCACCCTCTCTCCTATCCCCCCCGCTACCTGCCCATCCTGACTCCCGTTCCCCCCCCCCCTCAACCAACACCCCCCCATATCCCCCCGTTTTTTATTGTTTAGTCTTAAGCAACAACCAAAAGCAAAATGCAAATGTGGTATGGTAGAAACCAAATGATCATTATAAAAACAATCAGGCATTGCAGATACTAGCAAATGGACTATGAAGAAATAAGATACAAGCAGAAGACAATTAGTAAATGCAAATGGTATATGTAAAATACCAATTGTTCACGTAAGAAATAGAGTTGATAAGCAGCCAAAAGCAAATGTACCCCCTAGCATTAGGATATAAGTAACAGATGATAAGAAAATGCATATGTCACATGATAAATGCCAAATGTTGTGTTTTTTCGTACAAGTTGTCAGAAAAAGAAGAGACAAAGGGTTAATTAAAAAAATGTCTACCCAGCCCACATGGGCTCCTAAATAAGACAAGCCAGATAGGCATCCACCCCTTGACAAGCGGTTCCTTCCCCCTCCCCTCCCCCCTCCTCCCTCCCACCCTCTCTCCCCCCCTCTCCTCCCCCACCTCCCCTTATCCCCCCCTCACTCCCCCCCACTCTCCCCCCTCCCCCCCTCCCCCAAAATGACAAGAGACATGCAAAGACTGAAAAGGAACAAAACAAAAGCTTTGTGCAAAAAAATTTATGCGATCCTCTCCCTGACAACTACGGTGAACAGAGCAACAATAAGGTTTCTAACATAAACCTGTTTCAGCCAACATAGACCCCGAGCTAAGACAAACCAGACAGACATTCTTATCCTGTCCAGAGACTCCAAAACCACCTCCCCTCCCCCCCACCTCCCCTCCCCCCCCCTCTCGCCACCCCTTCCTTCCACCCCTCTCCCTCCCCCCACCCCCCCTTTTCCCCCCTCCCCCCCTCTCCCCCAACCCCCCTCCTCCCTTCCCCCCCATCCCCCCCCCAGCTCCCCCCTCCCTCCCCCCCAACCCCCCCATCCCCCCGTCATGAAGAGGAATGATGTGTGTCTCTCTGGTCGATGTGTGGAGGACTCAGCACCAGGATCAAGGGGATTACACCTTCTTCTCCGCCCCTCATCAGTCCTACTCGAGGTTAGACTATTTTCTGGGTACCAACAACATACTCCAGGTTTCCTCCCACTCCAACATCGGCCCAATTACCTGGTCTGACCACGCCCCGGTTGAACTCACCCTCGCCCTACCCTTTGTCAAAAACAATCCCTACAAATGGAAGTTGAATGATTCCCTACTTAACTGCCCAGAGACAGAGACAAATATATGACGCAAACTTTCCTTTTTCCAGATAAACGCAGGTACGGTTTCGGCCCCGGCTATGCTTTGGGAGGCACACAAGGCCTCAATTAGAGGAGTATTAATCTCGATATCGGCCTATAAGAAAAAACAAAAAGCTAAACTCCAAACTGAACTAACAGATAAAATCAAACACCTAAAGCAGCAACACAAAACAACAGCGTCCAAAAAAATACTAAAGCAATTAAACCAAACGCGAGGAGCCCTCAAACAAACACAATTAGAGGAAGTAGAAAGGGCCCTTAGATGGACAAAACAAAAATTCTTTGATAAAGGAAACAAAGCTGACAAGCTTTTAGCCACGAAACTTAGAGGCATACGGGTAAAGTCACAAATATCCAAAATCCGCACAAAATCAGGGAAAATCACATATGACGAAAATAAATAGCACAAGAATTTGCTGACTACTACTCCCAACTGTATAACCTACATCCCCTGGGCCAAAATCCGACCCCCTTAGAGACAATCTCGAAATACCTCCCTCTCAAAGGCCGAACTAGATAAACTAATTAAAGACATTACCCTAGAAGAACTAACCGAAGCCATTAGCTCCCTCAAACCAGCAAAAACTCCGGGCCCGGACGGATTCTCTAACACCTACTATAAGACATTCATGCTGACCCTGTCCCGTTACTTGCTTGACATGTTCAACTCCTTCCTACAAGGAGAGCCAATCCCCGCTACCATCACTGCAGCAAATTTAGCCATAATCCACAAGCAGGGTCGAGACCCGCTCCTTTGTGGCAACTACAGGCCAATATCCCTACTTAATTCAGATCTCAAAATTTACAGTAAGATCCTAGCAAACAGGCTCAACCCGATTCTTCCCAGACTCATTAATACAGATTAAGTAGGTTTTGTGTCAGGAAGACAGGCCTCCGACAATACCCGCAAAATAGTGGATAGCATCGACCACGTGCATCTCACAGGAACCAAAGCAATGATCCTGAGCCTCGACGCGGAAAAAGTGTTCGATAGGATCAGATGGCCCTTCCTAGACCAAACAATGCTGAAGTTCTGTTTTAGCGGTCCCTATTTAGAGGGTGTTAGAGCCCTCTACCAAAACCCCACAGCATATGTAAAAATTTCAGGAGGACTATCAGATCCAGTTACAATCAGAAATGGGACCAGACAGGGCTACCCGCTATCCCCACTCCTATTTGCCCTATCAATTGAACCATTGGCAGCCTAAATTAGAAAAGAAAAGGGCATTAAGGGGATTTCGATCTCCACAAAGGAATACAAAATTTCCCCATTCGTGGATGATGTGATCCTGACCCTCGCTGACCCTCACATCTCCCTCCCGAACCTAAAAAAAGGTACTCCACCAATTTGGAACAGTCTCTGACTATAAAATAAATATAGA
Organism: Ascaphus truei; assembly: GCF_040206685.1. Lineage (NCBI taxonomy): Eukaryota > Metazoa > Chordata > Amphibia > Anura > Ascaphidae > Ascaphus > Ascaphus truei. The sequence goes on along the minus strand of NC_134494.1, from coordinate 54,139,915 downwards.
CAAGTCAGAAGCACTTAACATATCCCTCCCAAACACAACGTGGAAGCTTTTGCAGTCCAATTATAAATACAAGTGGAGCACCACATACATCAAATACCTAGGTATAAGAATCTCGAGCTCCCACGGATCCCTCTATCAATACAACTACCCCCCACTATTTGATCAAATTAAAAAAGACTTAGAGTCGTGGAAAAAACATCAAATATCATGGTTCTGGAGAATAGTCTCCCTCAAAATGAACATCCTACCTCGGCTGTTGTACTACTTACAAACACTCCCCGTAGTCGTCCCACTAACTGTCATGAAAAATGTACAGGCCCAAATGTTCCAATTTATCTGGAATGACAAGAGACCGAGGGTCCCCAGATCGGTCATGTTATCAGCCAAACTAAGAGGAGGTCTGGGGGTCCCCGATGTGGTCAGATACTACCTCGCAGTCCAGCTAAAGCAAGCCATAGTTTGGAATTGCGACCCGGCAGCGGCCCGCTGGCTCGAGATAGAAACACATTACGAAGCTCCGTTACCACTTCAGCTACTTATGTGGTCCCAAGGAGGAAAAGAAGGAGGATCAAGGAGGTTTGATCTGGGAGCAATGAGATGCACGTGGGACTCGTGGCTGAAAAGTAAAGGGAAGTATGGCCTGCTAAGCACCCCCTCACAAATCACCCCGATCTTTGGGAACCCGAACTTCCCGCCCGGATGCTCCAAAAAGCAATTTGCCCAATTTCAGGGGCTTGGAATAAGGCTGGTTGCAGACTTGCTGAAAAATGGAGAGATTCTAACATTTAAAGAGGTAGAGGACAAATACCAAGCTCAACACCTCCACCTATTCAAATACCTACAAATTAGACATTTTCTGCTCTCGCTTTCGCAGAACTCCAAATTCCCCCCTCCCACAAGATTAGAAACACTATGCAGTAAAGGCAGGTATCAAAGAGGCCTAATCTCTGAGATATATAGGGGGATAGAGTCAGCATCAGAATCCCTGACCCACCACTATATGCAAAAATGGTCGGCGGACCTAAATATACAAATTGACAATGAGGAGTGGGAGAATATCTGGGAGATGGCGACAAAAACCTCAATCTGCACAGTAACAAAAGAGAATATCTACAAAATTCTATTCCAATGGTACCTGACCCCAGCTAGACTGAGACAGATCTTCCCCGGCACCCCAGATCTGTGCTGGAGAGGATGTGGTCAAAAGGGAGACATGGCCCATATCTGGTGGTCATGACCGGAGATTCAGAGGTTCTGGGTTAGGATCCAAACGCTGCTCTATGAGACAACGGGAATTCCTCTCCCCCTAGACCCACTGTCCCTGGTGCTGAGTAAACTCTTTGATGACCTATCCCCACCCATGAGTAGACTGGTCTCTGCAATCTTGACTGCAGCCAGGTGCTCAATAGCAGCTGCCTGGAAGCAGGTCAAAGTCCCTGCAAGAAAAACAGTCATAAGGCGGGTCGACGAAGTAATGTCTATGGCAAAACTAACAGCTATGCTGCACAAAAAAATGACAAAATTCTGGAACACATGGGACCCATGGATAGCCCCACAAGGCCTCAGATAAAGATATAACGCGCAAACTCTATTGAAGGGAATAACCCAGATTCCAAAGGTGGGTAAAGTAGACGAGCCAAGGGGGACTTCCCCCCCCTTCCCTCCCTCCCTTTCCCCATCTCCAACCTTCCCTCCCCCCTCCCCCCTCTGTCTGTCTACCCCCCTCCACTCCCAGCTCCCCCTCACCCCTCCCCCTCCTCCACTTCCTCAACCCCAACTATTAAAAAAAAAAAAAAAAAACAATGTTGGCTAGCAGGCACTCAACACAGTCACACTTAAACAGTTATATGTTATTGAAAAGTATGTACTCATTCCTGTAAATGTTAATGCCAATAAAAAAGATTGATACAAAATAAAACAAACAGAGCCTGCTGCAGCGGGTCATCAAGGGGTTAAAACCCAAAACCCTACTTACAGCAGGACTGGAATTAACAGGCGTGTATAACCAAGTGGGGCAGACGCCGACAGCAGTAAGGGTCCTCGCGGGGTCCCCGATGTGTGGTGTATATCCCTCTAACTTCGGAGCACTCTCCAAGATGGACGCCGAGCAAGGGAAATCCACACACTCCTGCATGCAAGCACAACAGCTTCTCTTGTGATATCTCGATGATGCTGTTTCCTGCTTCACTTGACTGACACGCTCTCACAACCAGTACTTCTCCAAGGCGCCGTGACATCTGACCCTACGTGTTTCGTGACTGACGTCACTTCCTCGGGGGATGGTTCAGTGAAGGTGAAGTCCCACTATATATACCTCACTCATCACTGATTGGATAGAGATAACTAATTCCAATAAGTTTACAATTCAGCTCTAACATAACAATACAGACTCAGACTAAAACAACCATATATACAAAGACAGACCTACAAACATAATAAAAATGAAGATGAATTGACTATATAGTCACATCTAAGACTGCATAGATAGCAGTAACACAATATTAACACAATAAGAATAATAATATAAATATAATAATCTATATTTCATAATAAATCAATAAATAAAAAACAAATTATTTTGAAAGAATAATCTCATTGTTATAATCATTCCAACCATTATATATAAAAATAATAATAATAATCATAAAGAAGGAAAAAGAAAAAGAGAGTATAATATAGTTAAAAAGTGCAATACTGTGCACTAACTAAAAGACCCTATATTATTTAATAAGAAAGACCCCTAGATCAAAGTCTAGATTCAATCCATTTGGAGAGAGGGTTCTAAGCTCATAAATCCAGAAAGCTTCACGTCTGCTCTCCCTACATCTTGACCATTTGGCTTACGGATTTTGCCATTTGGAGTTGGCAAGTACTGAACTCTTTCTATTTTGTTCCCTGGACCAGCTACGCTACTTCCACACTCCGGCCGTGCCCCCGTTTACTGTTAGGTGTGTGGTATTTCTACTTTCCACCTCAGTCCCGGGGTGTCGTCTGGCTTGTGGGCAGGCCGAGCGTTACAATATGGCTATTAGATCATCAAGCGCAGGAGGTCGTTCCTGGGCGGCTAACTCATTATTCAGAGTCTCGGAGAGACCTTGCCAGAAGGCCGCTGATAGAGCTTAGTCGTTCCAGTCCATCTCCGCAGCAATGGTCCGGAACTCAAGAGCATATTTTGCAATAGATCTGTGGCCCTGTGAAATGTGAAACAAGGAAAGGGCAGCAGTGACCTTATGGCCGGGAGTGTCAAAAACCTGTTTGAATTAGTTTTGAAAACTTGCGAAGTTTTGCGTAAGTTCAGGTCTCTGTTCCCAGATGGGAGAAGCCCATGCCAAAGCATCTCCAGTTAATAATGCAATAATATAAGCCACTTTAGATCTGTCAGAAGAAAAGCGAGAAGGGGTTAATTTTAACTGAATGTCGCATTGGTTGAGGAAACCTTTGCACCCTTGTGGGTCCCCTGCATAGCGTTTGGGAGTGGGGATTTGTCGCTCCAGAGGGACATTAGGCTCCGAATTAGAGGAGGATAAAGTTGTAGGCCGGAGAATTCTAGACTGAGACTGTTAGAGCGAGACTGCGGCTAACTTTTGAGTCAGAGAAGCGACTTGATTATCCAAGCACTGGAAGTGCTCGGAAATAGAGGACAGTTCTTGGCCCACCTCAGGGGGGTCTATGTTTGTTGGGCTCAGCATACTGTAATGCTCGCGCTATGCACAAACAAGGCAAGACTCCGGCACTGAGGTGGGAAGGTACAAAGCCACGCACCCACAGCAGAGGGACGTGCCTGGAAGGCGGATTGTCTAGCGTTGCTGGGTCTGGGTTGGAGAGAGAGGGTTAATCGGTATACTTGCAGGTCATGGGATCCAAGAAAGTAGAATCGTAGAAGTCTGTTAGCCGTGGTCTGGGATTATAGAATGTAGGATAGTCCATGTCTGTTAGCCGTGATCAGGGATTGGAGAAGTCGCCGTAGTCAAGGGTAAGCCAAGGTCAGTATCCAGAGGGGTTCACTTACAAGCCGGGTCAGTACACAAGAGGTTAATCTGAAAGACAATACTGGAACAAGGCAAGGCAAAACTGTAGGAAGCAGCGAGGCTACACCGAATTATGTTGAGCACTGACTGAGAGCAAGAACAGGGTATAAGTAGGCAGACAGAACCAATGGGACAGGGGGTGGAGCGGAGGCGCGCCCCAGCGGAAGCTGGGATAGGCTGCAGGAGACAAGAGGCACAAATGATGCTTGACACGCAGCTGGGGATCGTTGCACGTTGTCACGTGCGCGTGGCGCATCCGGGGGGCGGAGCCAAGATCTGTGGCAGGGGCTCAAGAGCTGCGGGTGCGCATGCGCTTTGTAATCAGAGCGGGGTTGCGCGCATGAGCGGAGAGTGGAGCAGAGTCAGCAGCAGCACTAGGTAAGGAGGGAACATGTCGCAAAGGACATGTTCCCTGATTCCTTACAGTCCTGAGCCCCGAGAACACCCAAGTTCCCCAATCATATTGGGGACCAACGCCGACGTGGTGCGGGCCGTGATCCGGGCGTATTTCCATGAGGCGGGTGAACTACCCCTATCCGCTCTGCAGATCCACCCAGTACTAAAAGACGAGTGCTAGAAGGTCACGGCACAAGAGGAGTATGGTGAAATCTTCAATCATGAGAGAGCATTGATCGAGATTCTACCAGGGAGAGTGAGGCACAGGACAGCAGTGGTGTGATGAAGCAGATCGATACTTCTCTCTAAAGACCCACCCATGGAAGACCTCAAGAGAGGGTATAAGATGCTACCAGAGATATGGGAGTGGAGATCCTCCATTCCAAAGAGAATTACGGTGTCCATCCAGAACATCTCACCGCACCCAGTGCCGTTAGAAGTCAGTCAGAGACTGGATAGGATATACCCGGTCACCACCGTAGAAACTATGGCACACGTAAACACCACTACCGTGCGAGATCAGCCTGCCGGGCTACAGTTTGATTTTGGGGAATCAACCCTGTCAGGAGACTGGAAGAAACTCCAAGTGACAAGCTGGAGGAACACCGGGAAGTGTTCTCCACTAGTGAAATGGACGTGTGTTGCAGCAAAATCGCCCAGCACACAATCTGGCTGAACGATGCCACGCCATTCTGGGAGCTTTCCAGACACATCACTCCCAGAGATGTGAACGACATGAGAAATGTTCTGTCAGTGATGGAGACAGCGGTCATAGTGACCGAATCCTGAAGTCCCTACGTCTGTCCGATTTTGGTGGTACGCAAGAACCGTGGTGTACCATACCGGACCAGTACACTCTGCCGCGGATAGAGGAGATCCTCAATGCACTGATGGAAGCCAATGGTTCAGCATTCTGGACCTGAGATCTGGGTACAACCAGGTCCCCATGAGCACTGAAGACCAGGAGAAGACAGCGTTCGTCTGCCCCCATAGCTTCTATCAGTTTACCCGAATGCCCCAAGACATTTGTGGTGCTCCAACAACTATCCAGCAGATGATGGAGAAGACCATTGGAGATATGAACCCTCACGAGTGCTTGGTCTACCTCAATGACATCATTGTGTTTGGAAGAACTCTCGAAGAGCACGAAGAACGCCTCCTGAAGGTGTTAGATAGACTGGGCAAGGAAGGCCTGAAGTTGTCCCTTGACAAGTGCCGGTTTTGCTGAATGTCCGTCACCTACGTGGGTCACATAGCGTCCGCAGACGGAGTGGTTATCGACACCGCCAAGGTCGAAGCCGTGGTGACCTGGCCGAGACCAGACAACGTGATGGAGTTTCGATCCATCCCAGGGTTCTGTGGATACTACCGCCGCTTCCCAGAAGGGTAATCCAGTAAAGCTAAGGTCCTCAATAGTCTACTAAAGAGGAACCTCAGCAAAAGGCCATTTCTCCACGAACACCCTTCGGTGACAAGTGGACATCTGCCTGCGAAAGGGCCTTCACAGGACTTAATAAAAGCCTGACAGAAGCCCCGGTCCTCACTTACGCTGATCCGGAGAAACCCTACGTCCTGAATGTGGATGCCAGTTTCAATGGACTGGGAGCTGTGCTACACCAGAAGTATCCTGCTGGCCTTCGCCCAGTGGTGTATGTGAGCCGAAGCTTAACTCCCAGCGAGCAAAACTACCCAGTTCACAAACTGGAGTTCCTCGCCCTCAAGTGGGCAACAGGGTTGCCAACTTCGACTGACTGTCAACCCGGAGATTTTTTTTAAAAATCACACTGTGTTGCCATGACAACGGGACGCTATGTAACGTCACACGGCGTCAAGTTGCCATGACAATGTGGCACCGCATGATGTCGTGACATCATGTGGTGTGTCATTGTCATGGCAACGAGCATCACGTGATGCTGTTACGTCACGTGATGTTCCCATTGGCATGGCAACACAGCGCCATTTGACGCCGCGCAGCCATATTGGCAGTAGTTGCAGGGGGAGATGGCGGGAGACTGCTGTTGTGGGCACTTTTGCTGCGTTAATGGTATATGGAATTATATATTACCGTACGTAATTTCTATTATTTATAACTAACGCTGATGACAATTGTTGCAGACAGAGTCGTCGCTGATCAATATTAATTTATTACAATGGTTTATCTCAGTTTACTTTACTTGAGTTAATTTAACAAAGACAAGGTTACCTCATTGCTATCAATAGGTAGGAACTGAAGCAGCTTTACTGAAGAGAGAGAGAGGGGGGGAGGAGAGAGAGAGGGGAGAAGGGAGAGAGGGGGGAGAAGGGAGAGAGGGGGAGAAGGGAGAGAGAGGGGGAGAAAAGATAGAGGAGGTAAGATACATGGGGGTGGTGTGTGTTCCCTAGCAGGGTTTTTGGGAATATTACTGTGTTGCTTACATGTGTCAATCGATCTTGTCTAATAAAAACTACAACTCCCAGGATCCCCTTTGTGTGAGCATGCGCAGTAGAGCATAGGGCTGTGACCTGGATGTAGTAGGCAGTGATGGGAGGAAATGAGTTCTGCACACAGATAGTCCTGTGAGAAATGCAAAGGATCTGTGAGTGATGTATGATGTAGCAATGAGAAGACACTTGCTATGCTGCCCTGTCTGTAACAACCCGCCCACCCGGAGATTTCAGGGACAAGCCCGTAGCCCGGTGAAGGGGATGCCAAACCCGAAGTCTCCGGGTGAAACCCAGAGAGGTGGCAACCCCGGTGGGCAGTAGTCAAAAACTCCATGACTACCTTTACAGAATCTGCTTCAAAGTAAGAACGGACAACAACCCATTGACATACTGTATATCTTAACGTTAGCCAAACTGGATGCCACTGGCCACAGGTGATTGGCCGCCTTATCCATTTATCAGTTCACTTTGAAATATAAACCAGGGCCTCTAAACATAGGAGCCGATGTTCTATCTAGGAGACCCGGTCTGAGTACGACGCAGGATGACAGCCCCTGGGAAGAAATCCCTGGGCCTGAGATGTGGGTGATGTGATCCACCACTGCAATCGTGGAAGAAAAAGTTGTGTTCTCCGAGTTGAGAGTAGCCGATACCTTGGGTTGCCAACCCCAGGCACTCCCTGCAGCCAACTGCCACTCAGACGGTCTGGAAATACCTCCGAACCCTCTCCTCGAGTGGAAGGAGATAGTACAGGTGCAGATTCGTGATCCAGTGGCTAACGCTATCCACGAGGCCCTACATCAGAATCATCCCTCCCTGGTGAAACGGCCCCCACCGACACATGTGAAGCGACTTCAGGACAGCCTGCACCGTGCATACCTGTTGGCGGAAAAGGCCACCGCACAACTGAATGCGCAGAACCAACAAAGGTATGACCACAAGGTCCGGTATCGGGAGCTTCATCCTGGAGATGCTGTCCTCCTATGCAATTTAGGGATCCCCGGCAAACACAAGCTTGCCAATCCCTGGAGAGAGGGACCCTTTGAAGTAGTCTCCCTGTCTACCGCATATGTGATGCAGATGGCAGGGTAAACATATGGCACAGAAACCATTTGTTGTCCTTTCCACAAGTGGGAGACAATTGCTCTGAACCAGAGACTGTAGTAACCTACAGAGAGCCAGAAGAGTCTGTTGAGACTCCAGCTTCAGCAACAGAGACCACTCAAGATCCTTTGGAAGGAACCTCCGCCAACTTCAATGGAGACTGGTGGGCACCTCCTGAAGGAGCAATGGGTAATGGGCCCCCACCTCATGTATCCTCACCAGTGGCTTCAACAAGCCGGCCACTTGATCCGCGAAGCCCGATCTTCATCCCCATAAGAGACATTGTTCACCAAATCAGAGACTTTGTTCACCCCAATAGAGACTTTGTGCACTCAGTTCGCCTTCCATGAGAGGATCGGGGCCTCAAGCACAAGCATCTCCCAAGAAGAAGATACTCACATGAGTCAACGAGTGAGGTGCCCTCCCACTAGAGTGACTTACAGTATGACCAATTTGGGGCACCCCACTATGAGTCACGCAGCAAGCTAAAGGCAAGCTGACCTCGGTAATCAACATGTTTACTGAGTTGTATAACATTGTTTAGAGCCTGCATCAGTTAAGTTGTATATATTACCCTGCATTTTTAGTATATAAATTGTCATGTTTGTGTTGCGTTGTTCCCAAGCGGGGCTGTTGGCGTCTCCACCAGGGGAGGATGTAGCCATGTCACCCTGCCCTCCTTACCTCCGATGCGGGTGCAGGGAAAGGAGAGGCTAATATAGGTGTCGCGGCGTGTCTGGAGTTACGGCGGCATTGCGGGAGGCAGCTGATGTGGCACAAGGAGCGGCTGGAGCTGGAGCTCCGGGGCAGTGCCGGGTGGCGGGCGCCACCATATTGGCCTGCGAGCATACGCATAGGTTCTCGCGCATGCGCACAGAGGGACGGAGGCATCGGCAGCCCTTTCAGATAGGTGCTCATACGCCGTGAGCATAGGAGAGTGGCGGCCAACTGCTACAATGCTCCGCAGGGGAACTACACTTCCCAGAATGCCCCAGGAGCGGAGGTCATTGTAAGGAAGCAGGGGACATGTCCTTTGCGGCGTGTTCCCTCCTTACCTGCTGCTACCGCCGCGGCCACGGTTCCTGCCCATGCGCGCTACCCCACTCTCATTACAGAGCGCGCGCGCACCCGCAGCTCTTCTAGCCTCCGCTTCGCCCCCTGTCTCCATTGGTCTATCCTGCCTTCAAATACTTCCTACTTCCTCCCATGCTTTGCTCAGCATAATTCCATGTAGCCTCGTGAAGCTTACTTCTATTGTGCAGTGCTCTGTTTCGTTTGCAGTTAAACTCTTGTGTACCGACTCGGCTTGTTTGTGGACCCTTCTGGATTTTGGACTTTGGCATGCTCTCGACTACGTCGATCTCACCTACCCTTGAACACGGCATACGGACTCAGACTACGATGCTCTCTACAATCCCAAACAATGGCTTATGGACCAATACTATTCTGTCTTCTCCAATCCAAGGACTCGGCAAGTATACCGCATCTCTTACACTCTCCAACCCAGACCCTGCAACGCTAAACTATCCGCCTTCCTGGCACACCTCTGCTGCTGTGGGTGTGTGGTGTTATACCTTCCCACCTCAGTGCCGGGGTCTTGTCTTGTTTGTGGGCAGCGCAAGCGTTACAGTCATGCGGCGAGGCATAGCCAATAGGGCTGCAGCAAGCTACTGGAGGGAGATTGCTACATTTGGCGCGCTAGGAGCACGAGGCGTCATTTGGAGCAAGGACAGACAAGGGAAAGGTAGGGTTTGAGTGTCAGTGACACTCAGACTAAGCCAGATAACTCCCTTGGGTCCCAGATAGGCCCCAATCAAGGTATTCTGGGGATTTTACAGGGAAGGCCCCTAGATAGGGATGCTTCCCAATTTTACTGTAGTGTCAGGGACACAAGGAAGATGCCATGCAGTGATTGCGGCCTGTGGTCTGGGACCAGACCACCACAGTGTTATCAGAGAATTTTGAAGGTGAGACCCTCATACCGGAGTCTACCCAACGCAGAGGCAGACGCCATCATGGAGGACCACGTCGCTGAATCAGACGGATCCTCTTTGCTAAGTCGGCTGCACCAAGTACTGGAGTACTCGGCAGGTACCTGAACAAAGAGCACCAACAGTTCACAGGTTAACGCTACTCCCTAAACTTTTGGGTGGGTCTGGACATTGGGAAAGGGACATTAGGGTATTGATGCCTAGCACCCAATGTACTTCGGGGACACTCACTGGTGGTACTCAGTTGGGGTGTTCACTATACTGTGTGGTTGTGTTATGTTATATGCGCTATCAGTAAAGGTTGTTATTATATACTCTGTGTTTACTACTATGATTTGTTCCTGGGAGGGGCTCTTTCCACTACGCTGGGATCCCTCGCAGGTGGAGGCGCTGCACCTAGGTGATTGAGATACCACCCAGGGTCCCAGAAGCGGAGGCTTAGGCCTTCTGTGTGCCAACAGGTAACAGCAGTACCGGTAGTCTCTTTAGTCAGGGGGAAAGAGGGCTACATATAAATATATTATCTGGAAATTTGTTAGGGTTCCTTAGAGCTTGCTGGGTATCTGTGTGTTTATTAGCCATCCAGCACTATAAGCCAGGGGCCAGGTATCATTACATGCAAAGTTAAAGTGACCCCTGCTTTTCCACTTTCCATGTTCCCTTTACCCCAGACTCACAAACTTGCTGCGGGTAAGTTTTAGGTGGGATATTTGGGTAAGATTGCAATTCTTTTGTTTGCAGGAGTTCGGGGGACAGAGCTACCGGCAGTACCTTAATTCTACCCGGCGAGCAGGCATGATTTGCCGGTATGCGAGCAGAATTACACTGGGGCTGTCCAGACTTCTAGTTTTATCTCAGTCCTATATCCAGTACAGTCATGCGTCTTCCCAAGGTCCCCCATGTATTAAAATATGTTTTCCAATGTTTGATACATTTATTATAAGGCTCTATGCAGTCTGCCCAGGCATCCAGTTAGGGTGCCAGCAAGTCTGTATCGAGTCCTTAGTTCAAAGGGGAGAGGATGTCCAGAGGTGTGAAAATGTTTGGTGGTTGAGGAAAGGCGAATTGCCGGTCCGGACTACAAAGGGCACCCCGTGGGGACAACTTTTGTAGCTGCCAGACTTGGTGGAGCCGGCCCGCAGGTGTCAATGAGTTAGCCAGAGAGGATGCAGCCATAGAGTCTGCTCCCCTGGCTAAACTCATATTTCCCGCTCACCCGGCTTTTCGAGCCTGCTTGGCACGCCTACTCCTCTGACATCAGCCGGGGACTAGCCCCTCTTTCTATTAGCTGGCAGGGAGGAATTCCCACACACCGATTGGTTGCTCCTTCCCCCTTCCTCACTCCGTTCTGGGGATAGCCCAGTGGTGTGTATGTAAGGTGTTGACCAAGAGAGTGAGTGTGTGCAACCAATGACTTGAATCGATGAAGCTAGGGCGGGCTATTCAAAGTTGCTCTGTTTGATATAGTAGAGCAACCAGCTTAATTTTGAAGCTTGAAAAGTTTGCCTCGCAAGTATCATGCATGTGCAGAGGCTACACAGTTGCGGCAGCCATTACATACATGCTCAACAGGGGGAACTACAAGCCCCATAGTGCTTTGGGGCATAGGCCATGGGGTACAGCTCAGCCAATAGGGCTGTTAGGATCCTCTGAGGAGAAGAGATACATTTTCACGCGTTTGGAGCCACGCTAGTCAGTTGAAGCCAGGACAGACAAGGGGGAGGTAGGGTCTGAGTGTCAGTGGCACTCAGACTAGGCCAGAGAATCCCTTTAGGTCCCAGATAGGCCCCAATCACATGCAGTTTGTGACTGCTTCAGGGAAGACCCTTAGATAGGGACTCTTCCCCATTTTACTGTAGTGTCAGGGACACAGTGAAGACGCCGCGCGGTGATCGCCGCCTGTGGCCTGGGCTCAGACCACCGCGGTGTTATCAAAGACTCTTAAAGATGAGACCCTCCTACCGGAGTCCACCCAACGCAGAGGCGGACATCATCTCAGAGGCCCACGTCGCTGGATCAGACGGATCCTCTTTGCTACTGTAAGTCGGCCGCAACGAGTACTGGAGTACTCGGGAGGTACCTCAACAAAGTGCACTAACAGTTCACGGGATAGCGCTACTCCCTACACTTTTGGGCGGGCTGGACATTGGGAAAGGGACATCAGGGTATTGGTGCCTAGCACCCGATGTACTTTGGGACACTCACTGGTGTTACTGGGCTGGGTGTTCACTATACCGTGTGGTGGTGTTATGTTATATGTGCTGTCAGTAAAGATTGTTAATATATACCACGTTTGTCTACTATTACTATTAGTTCCTGTGAGGCATTAATTTAAAAACAACTCTGAAACTATCCAAATGTATGCATACTTGTACATTTTAGTATTTTATAACAGCATCTGAAAATTACTGTAATAATTTGATTGCAGCTGGAAATTAATCAAAAGGTGATGTTTTCCACAAATTTTACATTTTGCGAAATGTCCTTGTGCAAATGGGAAATGATCTACAGTATATTAGAGTCAGGAAGGAATTTATTTTTTCTCTTATGAGATATAATTAGATAATGTTTCACTGGGGGTTTTTTGTTTGCAATGCCCTGCATCAAAACACAGTAAATTCAAATATAGAATATACATCTGTCTTCTAAATTAAACTTACTGTAGGTTAAACTTGACATACATATGTCTTTTTTCAACCTCATCTACTATGTACCTATAAATAAGAATAATCTAAACATATGTTAGCAAAGGATATCTTTTAATTTAACTCTCTCTCATCTCAAACAAATGTAACATAGGGGCCTATGCAGAGAGCTGCGAGAAGCCCCATCTCGCCAGTTTTTTGCCAAATATGTCTACAGCAATTTAGTAAATGGCGAAAAACTGGCGAGATGAGGAAAATCCGCCAGTTTTTATTTCTTGAAAAAAAAACTCGCCGCGCGGGTGGCGAGAAGCGATATCTCGCCAGTTTTAAAACCCG